>NW_024412747.1:8874534-8936826 GCF_014898765.1 Herpailurus yagouaroundi | reverse complement strand
GAAAACAAAAAGAAAAAAGAAAGAAAAGAGAAAAGGAAGAAAAAAGAAAACAGGAAGTAAAGAAAAAAGAAAAGAAAGAAAAGAAAAAAGAGAAGGAAGAAAAAAGAGAAAAAAGAAAAGAAAAAAAGAAAAACAAAAAAGAAAAAGAAAAGAAGAAAGAAAGAAAAGAAAAGAAAAGAAAAAGAAAGAAAAGAAAAAAGAGAAAAAAGAAAAGAAAAACAAAAAAAAAAGAAAGAAAGAAAAGAAAAAAAAAAGCTGGGGTTGTTTTCTGCATGAAGCTTCTTCCCCCAAGGAATGTGCCCAGTTCAGCATTAAGTCACCCGTTGGGGTAGACTGTTGTCAATACCGTGTCTGCAGCGGCACAGAGTGACCTTGGGGCTATGACCGGATTCTCAGTATCCACCAGCCCCGTGGCATGTTCTCTGGTGAGCACGGTTGACCTCCTGGCCTGGCCTTGGACCCGTGGCGGCCTCAGAGGGACTCAGCATCTCTGAGGGTCTGTGGGCTTCCGGCTGCTTTATATACTGTCGGGCGGCCCAGGCAGGCCTGCCTGGGGACCGTGTCCCTCAGATGCCCCAGAGTGAGCCAGCTCCCGTGCCGTTGAGAGTAGCAAGCGCCAGGGTCAGGCCAACAGGACATCGGGACGGAAGCTTCTCGTTGGGGTGCGAGCTCTGCATGGTGGGAAGGCACTAAACCCCTTCTCTGCAAGTTCTCTGCCAAAAATGGGGTGTTCCCAATGAGTGAATGGAGCACCCACCTCCCAGAGCTCGATGTGTTATCACTGTCCACAATCTGTTGACTTCCTTCCAGAACCTTCCCTGGAGCGCTGGTGAGCTGCTTTAAGGCCACAGCAAGGCTCTCCCAGCTTTCCCCCTTCATGGAACTGTTTTCCAGATGGGATACCCCCAGGACAGCCTCCCCGCCGTACTCAGCCTTCTTCACTCCCTCCTCTCAGGGAAAACCAGCTTGGCAGGAGAGAGGTTCGTACTCTGAACATTCTTTTCTCTCACCTTCAGCTGCCTCTCGAAGAAGCCATAACAACGATCGCGAACTCGAATGCTGCCTTGCGTATTTTCGAAACAGCTTTACCTGGTAAAATCAGATTTTCCCCAGTTGGCTCAAAGTCTCCCGGAGGCCACCCTTTACTGATGCGACAGTGATGTGATGTAATGACTGAGAGACTGGGCTTTTGGGGAGCGGGGCTGTGGGAAGTCACACCCTGGCTTTATCGCCCACGCGCTGTGAGGTTTGACCGAGTGGCTCAACCTCCCTGTGCTCCCGTTTCTTCATCTGTAGATTAGTGATACTAAAAGTGCCTGCTTCATAAGGTTAGTGTCAGGGTCGAAGAGAGCTAATAGAGGGGCGCCTGGGTGGGCTCAGTCAGGTCACCGTCCGACTTCAGCTCGGGCCATGATCTCGCGAGGCGTGAGTTCGAGCCCCGCATCGGCCCCCCCCCCCACCACGCTACCCAGAACTGTCCTGAGCACCCCATGCCTCCAGACCCGGAGAGAGCACCGGTGTGAAAGCACCCGCATGCCTTTCCACATTACCCGGTCTCAACTCTCACTCTACAAGTGCTGAAACTAGAGTCCAAAAGCGTCCAGGGCTTGGGGTCCTAGTGGACCTCACCCTTCATCAAGGGCGCACTGTCTTCGAGGGCTGCCGATTTAAGACGCACCAGCAGCTTGCCGTCCAGTGAACGGATTCCCAGCCGCCGGGGCGGCACAACCCGCTGCAGGTTGTTCAAATTATTAGGAGAAGCTCTTTCATATGGAGCCCAGCGCTGGCCCTGATTCTGAGCGGTAGCGGATAAATCCGTTTGTCCTGACAGCCCCTCAAATATTCGACAACTGGGAACTCTTCCAGGGGCCCAGAGTGGCGCTCCAAGTTGCGAGGCAAGAAGAAGTGATTTAAGTAAGTGAGGTACTCGGGGCCCCATAGCCAAGTTCACGGAACCCGGAAAACAGAGGCTCTGTTTTTTGACCTGTGGTCCACACGTGGTTGACAGTCATCTCTCCTTACAAGACGTATCCCAGGTCACAGGCTGCTCCTGTCTTCCTCAGCTGCCCCAGAACACGCTCCTGCCCTCTGGTGCCGGGCGGCACCCCCCGCCCCCGCCCCCGCCCCCCAGACTGGCCTCTTCGTGTCCACGGTCGCCTTCCTCCAGTGCTGTCTCCACCGAGAGCGAAAGCCACGTTCAAAAAAGAGATCACTCGTGAAACGCCGCTCAACCTCAGTAATCGTGCGGGGGGTTCAAACTGAAGCCACGATGAGGCTCCACGTGACAGCCACCGGGGCGGCTGTAACAGAAAGGACAGACGTCGGCAAAGACGTAGAAAAACTGGGACGCTCACGCCTGGCTGGTGGGAATGCGAAGTGGCACAGTTGCCTTGGAAAACAGCCTGGCACCTCCTCGACGCTGGGCCCTAGGGTTTCCACGGGACCCCACAATTCCACCCCCAAGGCACCTGCCCGAGAGAAAGGAAAGTATCTGTCCCTCCAAAACCCTGTGAAAGGTACATGGGAAATTGACGACTTTTGCCACTTCTTGGTGTGAGGCTTGAGCTACTTCAAAATAAACCATTATGTCAGTGTTTTGTAAAGTGGATTGATTTTGAAATAGCAGGGGAGGGCCAGAGAGAGAGGGAGACAGAGAATCCCGACGCGGGGCTCACACTCATGAACCGCGAGATCGGGAGTAAGACGCGTAACCGACTGAGCCACCCAGGCGCCCCAAAATAAAAAATTATTTTAAAAAAAGACCTCAGATGAGGTTACTTCCACATTGTATTTTTTTTATTATTGTTTTTATCTTAGAGAGATGAGAGGATGAGCCGGGGGAGAGGGGCAGAGAGGGAGAGAAAGAGAATCTTAAGCGGGCTCCTCGCAGACGCTGGGCTCGATCTTACGACTCTGGGATCGTGACTGGAGCCAAAATCAAGAGTCAGACGCCCAACCGACTGAACCGCCGAGGCACCCCAGCTTTCACATTTTAAAAAACAAAACGAAAACACTGCAAAGGCTTCGAAATACTGTTAGTGTTAGTCCCTCCCGCCCGGGGCCCGCTCAGTCCGGGCTTCGTCCCTGTGCCCCCCGCCTTCAGCCCTGCCACTCGCCAGCTCCCCCAGTCACTCTGGTGCCTCCAGCCCCGTCTTTTTTTTTTTTTTTTTTTTTTGCCCGTTTTAGCTACAAAGTTGACTTCCACTGCTCTGGTCATTTCCGCTGCTTAGAATGTTCTGCCCCCCAATCTGAAGGACCCGCCTCCTCCTCACTGGCAGAGAAGCCTCAAATGTCCCCTCCTCAGAGATGCCTCTTGTGATGGCTCTCATGCCCCTGCCCCTCCTCTCTTCTATTTCCATGACATTTTCTGAAGTGTTCTTGTTTCCGTGTGATGTCCACTGGATGTCTCTCCCCCGGCACATGAGATCCTTCAGAACAGGGACATCCGATGCCCAGAACAGTGTCAAGTCTATCGAAGAGGCGTAAGGAACTACATGAAGAATGAATGTCTCTCTCTCTCTCTCTTTTTTTTTTTTTAAAGTAAGCTCTACCCCTAATGTGGGGCTTGAACCCACAACCCTGAGATCAAGAGTCGCATGCTGTAGTGACTGAGCCAGCCAGGCGCTCTGCTGAATGTTTCCCTTTATAAAGATGCTGGCAGCAACTTTATAAAAAATCCATTTCAATGTTGGCTCCTCTCAAGTGGAGAAAGTATGTGCCCAGTGGTCCCCGTGGCCGAAGGAGGAAGGGCCAGAGCGCAGCTGCATTTCCGTGGAGAGACACCCCTGCTTAAAAGCTCTCAAAGTCTTGGGGCACCTGGGTGGCTCAGTTGGTTGAGCCTCCGACTTCAGCTCAGGTCGTGATCCCCCAGTTCATGAGTTCGAGCCCCGTGTCGGGCTCTGTGCTGACAGCTCGGAGCCTGGAGCCCGCTTCCGATGCTGTGTCTCCCTCTCTCTCTCTGCCCCCGCCCCAGCTCACACTCTCTCTCTCTCCCTAAAAAGAAATAAAATTAAAAAAGCTCTCCAAGTCTTGCCATTGAGGAAGGCAGGGGGCCCAACTATTCAGACTATATATGCTTTATAATTTTTTTTAATGTTTGTTTCTTTTTGAGAGAGAGAGAAAGAGTGCGAGTGGGGGGAGGAGCAGAGAGAGAGAGGGAGGCACAGAATCTGAAACAGCGGTCAGCACGGAGCCCGACGTGGGGCTCAAACCCACAAACCGTGAGATCACGACCTGAGCTGAAGTCGGACGCTCAACGGACTGAGCCACCCAGGCGCCTCTATATATGCTTTATAAATCTGAGGAATTCTGTGGACCTTCCTCCCAAAAAAAGAAAAATCGCATATACGTTCACAGAGCAATGATTTCTTTACAGTTGGAGCCTCTACGCCTGTTGTAGCAAAACAAACAAAACAAAACAAAGGAAAAGGTGTTCCTGCCCTGACTTGTCATCACCAGGTCTCAATCAACCTCCTGGACCCTTTCCCAACCACTTCCGGCCCATTCATTGCTGGGCCCTTCCCTGGAATGTGCTCTGTTTTCAGGGCTCTGCTCAGCTTCCCCGAAGTCCTAGCTTTCAACTGCTCCAGCTCTCTGGAATGTTCTTTCAGGTTTCCACAGCGCTTTGCACGGAACTGTCCCCTGGGTCTGCGGTGGTTCACTGTGTCTCCACCCCCCTCCTCCTGACTGCTGGGGAGGCCGGGACCTGGGTCTCACCGGTCTTTGCAAGCTGGCATCCCGGCAATAGGTAAAACCCGCCTCCTTGATTTATGGAAGATCCTTCTGGAAAGACCGGCTGAGATGAATTAAAATGAATGATAGCAATTAACTAATTCACATGAAACCATTAACGGAAGACGGTTTAGCTATCACCCTCGGAGTGGTGGGGGCTTTGTATCTTACATCGGAGATGCTCAGAAGACCAAAGCAGGCATTTTCTGAGGTGTGAGTGATGTGGGAAAGGAGGACTTGCCGAGGCTTCCAGATCACATGGGGCCGGCAGCCCCCACCCCCGGGGTCCCTGCCGGCAGGAGCAGAGAAAACATACTCCGACGCACTCAGTGCCAATCATCAGATCATGGAGAGAGACCCCGAGGGGTCCCTCCATCTCTGCCACCAGTCCTTGGCAAGATTAACGTGGACCAGGTTCGTCAATGAATTAAAAATAGTTTGGGGCCCCCCGGGTGGCTCAGTCGTTTAAACGTCCGACTTTTTGACTCAGGTCATGCTCTCACGGTTTGTGGGTTCGAGCCCCACGTCGGGCTCTGTGCTGACCGCTCGGAGCCTGGAGCCTGCTTCGGATTCTGTGTCACCTTCTCTCTCTCTCTGCCCCTCCCCGGCTCGCACTCTGTCTCTCTCTCTCTCTCTCTCTCTCTCTCAAAAATAAACATTTAAAAAAAGATAAAAATTAAAATAGAACCACCCTATGACCCAGCAATCGCACTACCCAGTATTTATCCAAAGGATGCAGGAGTGCTGATTCGAAGGGGCACGGGCACCCCAATGTTTATAGCAGCGCTATCGAGAGTAGCAAAAGTATGGAAAGAGCCCAAATGTCTATCGACGGACGGATAAAGAAGATGTGTATACGTACACAATGGGGTAGGACTTGGCGATCAGCAAGAATGAAATCTTGCCATTTGCAACAGTGTGGATGGAACTAGAGTGTATTATGCTGAGTGAAATAAGTCCGGCAAAGACAAATACCATATGATTTCAGTCATGCAGAATTTAAGAGACAAAACAGATGAACATAAGGGAAGGGAAGCAAACATAATATAAAACCAGAGAGGGAGACAAACCGTAAGAGACTCTTAAATACAGAAAACAAACTGAAGGCTGCTGGCTGGATGTCGGGGAGGGGGGGCGGTGGGCTAAAGGGGCAAAGGGGCGTGACGGAGGGCACTTGTTGGGATGCGCGCTGGGTGTTATATCTAAGTGATGAATCACTTCATTCTATTCCTGAGGTCATTATTGTACTGTATGTTAGTGAACTCGGATTTCACTTAAACAAAATAGATACTAAAGATAAAAGAGTAATCCACCAGCTATACAGAAAGATTTACGCAACCTACCCCCCCATTCTGGAAAGATTGCCGTTTGTTTATCCACGTACCAAAGATGTCCAGAAACAGATGTCTTGGCTCCACACCGGGCGCCTGACCTGTGCACGGATGAGACACCTTGCTGATTCATTGACTAAGCCAGCCAGACATCGAAGGGCGGAATCGAACTGCCTGCTTCGTGTCCAGCCGCCATGGGACCAGCTCACGGTTCCGTTTTCCTTCCTGTCTTTCCTTCTTTTGCTTTTCTATCGGACGAAACATTTGAATCTGAGAGTAGCGCATAATACTGTGCAGGGAGCTCCGCGTCCCCCTCCGGATTATAAGGAAGTTCTCAGGGGGCGCCTGGGTGGCTCAGTCGGTGGAGCGTCCGACTTCGGCTCAGGTCATGATCTCACAGTTCGTGGGCTCGAGCCCCGCGTCGGGCTCTGCGCTGACAGCTCAGAGCCTGGAGCCTGCTTCCGATTCTGTGTCTCCCTCTCTCTCTCTCTCTGTGCCCCTCCCCTGCTCATGCTCTGTCTGTCTCTGTCTCTCAACACTAAATGTTAAAAAAAAAAAAAAAAATTTAAGGCAGTTCTCAAAAACGAATGGATTTGCTACAGCCTGGCCCCTGCCCATGCCAGGAAGAGGGACCAGAGTGGGCGAGGCATTGGGGTCTGCCCTCTTGTCACTCGGGAGATCTAGTTCACTCGGAGATCCGGGTCTCCTCCTCCCCCAGCTTCTCAGCCTGAAACCACAAGCCGGTCTCCTTCTCCGCACTCTCCACGGAATTGCCACCGTGGATGATGCTTCTGCCACCTTGGATGCAAAAGGCCCCACGGACGGCCCCAGGCTTGGAGTCCGCAGGGATGGTCTCCCCAAGCGTTACTCGGGCTTCACTGCATCCAGCCGCTCCCAGACCACGACAACCCCAGGCCCCGATGACACGCGGGCCGCCAGGTCGCCACGGAACGGACGGCCCTCCAGGTCAGTGTAGGGTTCCCTGGGAAGGTCCCCAGAAGCCTGGATCCATTTCAGGGCGATGGAGACAGGATCCGTTTCGCTCAAAACGCTTGAGGATCTCTCCCGCCAGCCTGCGCCGGGCCCCCGCAGGCTTGATGGCCGGGAAGGGGCGTTCGCTGCCGGCTACGGTCCCCTCCAGCCGCTCAGGCTACACCCCTCGTGGTTCATGACTCTTTTTTTTTTTTTTTTCAATTTTATTTTATTTGTGGTAAGGGCACAACAAAAGATCTACCCCCCGAACCGGTTTTTCAAGGTCAAGGCAGTACGTTAGGCACCGAGTTATACAGGATATCTCTAGTTCATTCTGCGTAACTGAGACTCTATGCTCATTGATTAGTAACTTCCCATTCTGCTCCCCCGGCCCCCGGCGACCACCAGCCCCCTCTGATTCTGTGAACGTGACCGCCGTATGCGCCTTCTACGGGCATGCCTCGTTTTATGATATCTAGCCTTGTTGCGCTTTGCAGATATCGGGTGTTGTTGTTTTTTGGGGTTTGTTTTTTTTTTTTTTCGGGCTGAAGGTTCAAGACTTCCGCGGAGGAAGTCACTGCAGATGTGGAAACAGCAAGAGTGGAAACAGCAAGAGAGCCGGACTCCGAAGCGGAGCCCGAAGACAGGACTGAAGGGCTGCCTCTCATGATCAGACTTGAACGGATGAGGCGTTGCTTCTTAGGGACGAGCAGAGAAAAGTGGCTTCTGGAGCTGGAGTCCACTCCCGGTGAAGATGCTGTGAAGTCTGTTGAAATGACAACAAGGGATTTAGAATTATCACATAAGCTTAGTTGAGAGGGCAGTGGCAGGTTTTGAGAGGATCCACTCCGATTTTCCAAGAAGTTCTACTGGGGGTAAAATGCTATCGAACAGCATCGCGGGCCACAGAGGAATCGTCCTCGAACAGAAGAGGCAATGGATGCGACAAACTTCATTGTTGTCTCAAGAAATGGCCACAGCCACCTGGCCTTCAACAGCCACCACCCTGATCAGTCAGCCAACAACATCGAGGCGGGACCCTCCACCTGCAAAATGATTACGACTCGCCGAAAGCTCAGATGATGGCGCTTTTAGCAATAAAGTATTTTTAAATTAAGGTCTGTACGTTGTTTTTTTAATGTTTATGTATTTTTGAGAGAGAAGGGGGTGGGGAGAGGGAGACGGGATGGGGGGGGAGCGGGGAGGGGCAGAGAGAGAGAGAGAGGGAGACACAGAATCCAAACCAGGCTTCAGGCTCTGAGCTGTCAGCACAGAGCCCGACGCGGGGCTTGAACTCACAAACCCGTGAGATCATGATCCGAAGCAAAGCCGGCCACTTAACCGCCTGAGCCACCCAGTTTTTTTAGACATAATCCTATTGCACATTTAATAGACCACAATCTGTAGTAAATATACTGTAAAGTGTAAACATAACTTTTCTACGCCCTGGGACACCAAAAAATTTATTTGACTCAATTATGACATTTGCTTGATTGCAGTGGTCCTGGAAGAGACCCCTCCATATCTCCGAGGCATGCCTTTAGAAGCGGGGTCCTGAATTACTTGCTTTTTCTGCGTCTGGCTTATTTCACTCAGCATAATGTCCTCGAGGTTCATCCATGTTGTTACGTATTGCGGACTTTTCTTATTTTAAAGGTTGGATCGTATTCCATCTTGTGTGTATTCCCCGTTTTCTGTATTCCTTCGCCTGTTGGTGGACATTTGGGTTGTCCCCACCTCTTGGGCTGCTGTGGAAAACACTGCCGTGAACACGTGAGCACGAATCCTTGAAGGCCCGGATTCGGTTCTTTTGAATAAATGCCCAGAAGCGATCGCTGGGTCCTGTGGTTGTTCTGTTTTTAATGTCTCCAAAGAAGATGCACAGGCAACCAACAGGTGTACGAAAAACAAAGGCCAGCGTCACTAACCGTCGGGGCAATGTGACCTGAGACCACAATGGGATGCCCTTTCACACCTGCTGGGATGGCTGTTATCAAAGAAAGAAGAAAGCGAGGGAGGCGGGGCATGTGCAGAAATTGGAGCCCCGTGCACCTTCCACTGGGAGCCCCGTGCGCCTTCCACTGGGAGCCCCGTGCACCTTCCACTGGAGCCCCGTGCACCTTCCATCGGAGCCCAGTGCACCTTCCTTGAGAATGCAAAATGGTGCAGCTGCCGTGGAAACAGCCTGGAGGCTCCTCTCTACTTTTTGCGGATCAGCATAGCTGGAATCCTCACTTCTGTGAACACGTTTTGCTTTGACCTGGAGGCAGCCCCTCTTCTAAAGCTCGAGGATAACACCCTCCACAGACAGGGGAGGCTGCTAAAATACACAGACTTCAGAAGCAGGTGACTTCTTAGGGTTCGAGGGGTGTGCTGGGTAGGGAGAGGGGGAGGAGGAGGTGGGGGAGGTCTTAGAGCTGTTTGCCCCTCCCGCCTCCTCAGATCTAGATAGGGGGAGCTCTCTGCAAGGCCACCTGCCTTGTAGGGGCAGGGAGGTCTGCTGGGCCTCCTGGCACCTACGGCCAACGCGGCATCACAGGGCATCCCCCAGGGCATCAAGACCGCCAACAGGCAGCAGGAGTAGAGGGCATCATGTGGACGCCGGAGGCCTTCCCTGCGCAGGTGACCCTCCCCGCCTGGACCCCGGTTGCTTTGGATCCACAACATCCCGGAAAGCTAAGGATGAGATCTCAGAAATAGAAAAGATCCAGAATGGGACGCCCAGGCCAGCTTCAGGCACAGTTTATGTTCGCAAAAAGACAGCTGGCTTGCTTGCTTTTTTATTTTTTATTTATGTATTAACATTTATTTATTTTTGAGAGATCATGAGCAGGGGAGGAGCAGAGAGAGAGGGAGACACAGAATCCGAAGCAGGCTCCAGGCTCCAAGCTGTCAGCACAGAGCCCGACGCGGGGCCGAACACACAAATCGCGAGATCAGGACCGGAGCCGAAGTTGGGCGCTTAACCGACTGAGTCCCCCAGGCGCCCCCCCAAAACAGCTCTCTATCTATCGATCATCTCTCTATCTATCGTCATCCATCTCCATATGCAATTATAGCAAGTTTATTAGGGATTTAATGTCTTATTTGCTAGGCTTTCCTTGGCCAGCGGGGGGACAGGTGCACCAGACAGAGCTGGAGCCCCCACGGACACGGGTGGCCTGGTGAGGTGAGAAGCAGGGCTCATCTGGCTGGGCTGCAGGACTGTCCTTGGACCAGCACCCACCTCCCACCTGTGTACAAGGAACTGGGTGACAGAGAGCAGGTGGCCTGGGACAGTGCTGACTTCCCGTGTGCCCTAGGTTTGTCACTCAGCGGGCTGAGCCCGTGGTGCTGGTAATGAGGACAGCAGTGCCCGGATGTTCACATCCCCAGTGTCATCACCGGGTCCTTGGGAAGGAAGCCAGGCAGGTGCTCTTACCCCGGAAGCCACAGGAACAGAGCCTGTCCCTGGAGAGGCTGGCCGTGTGACACATCTGGGACCCCCACGGAGCGGGCAAGGCCATGTTGGCGAAACAGGACCAGCAGGGATTCCTTGGGTCTGTCTGGCTCCCTGCTCTGGGGGGAGGAGTGGGGCCTAGGGAGACCGCCCCGTCCCGCACACCTCCCCTGCACCAGGGTCGTCCCCTGGTCGCTTGGACTCTGGGCCTCCTGGGCTCTGAGCACGGCTGGCCCCGGGAGGACCTTCCCGCTGCTCCAGGCTGCCCTCTCCCGTGAAGCGCAGGTACTGCGCGGCCGAGCGGCAGGGACTCCAGGGGACCCGCTGCAAACCCTGTGCGGCCCTCTGGCAACCTCCGGGCGCGTCCGAGCCCCGTGTCCAACCCACCAACTCTGCGTTCCCCTTGGCTGTTCGGGACGGCCCCCCCCAAACGGAAGCAGATAGGGTCCCATTTTCACATCAGAAGCCAGGGCCCTTCCGCCTCCTCCGGGCAGTACTCCGGGGAGGCCCTGGAAGCCCAGCCCCTCCAGAGCTGGGCTCCATACACACTGCAGCCCTGCTTTCCTTCCACCTTCCCCCCACCCTCACCCCCGGCGCGGTCCCGGGGGCTGCACACCCCTCTGCGGAGCCGCTCCCCGCCCTCCCCCTGGTTGGGGGAGCCTCTCAGTCCTCTGCCCAGATTTGGCCCCCCGGGGGCATGGCAGGATCTGAGGGGCAGGAAGAAAGATATGGGGCTACTTATTCCCCTGGCCCCACTGCATGATGGGCTTTAGGCTGCTCCCACCCCACCCTTTCCTCTCCCTCCACATCTCTCCTCCCCGTCCCTCCCCTAGTCTAGTAACCATTTCCTGTCCTTACCCCTGAGGCCAGGTAACCCCTCCTTCCCCCCTCCTTCCCCCTCACTGCTCCTTGCTTGTCTGTGCTCACGTTCTTGGTTTTCCCGCAGCACTGGAGTCAACTGTCTTTGTCCCGCTGGGCCTCTTGGGGCCTCTCTAACCATAGCCCCCTCCTCTCCCCACGACAGCCCTGCACAGCCCTGCAGCCCTGCTCTGCCCCAGGCACCGCTTGCTCTAGACCAGTGGTCCCCCACTTGGCCTGGGGTGGGCCGGGCATCCCCACATGATCCCAGCACAAGCCTGAGCATAAGCCGCAGTGGGTCCCTGATGCTGCTCGACTGACTTCCTCCCTGGAACTTTCTCTGATCTGAGCCTCTCTCTGAACCTAACCTGACCCTCCCTCTGCCTCATACCCCAGCATCCTGCAAAACCTATTTCTTCTTCTTCCACATACCCGACATCTTTTAAAAAGGCTCCTGCGTCCTCTCCCAACTGCTAGAACATAAGCCCCAGGAGGGCAGAGATTTGTCAGGCGTCTCTATTGTCTCCCTCCTTTCCCTGGACCAGTGGAGACTTTGTGTGTCCTATTTACTGTGTATCCACAGTGCCTAGAATAACCCCTGGACCCCAAACTGGGAACATACTTGTTGAACGAAGGCTCTGTACGTTTCACCTTCGTTGAGGCTCATAAGGTGTACTTTGCTGCCCTCTGCTGGACAGACATGGGAAAGGCGTCATCTCAAAGGAGGACAAATTTCGGGAGGGCAGTGGGGGGAGCGCGGGGCGAGGGAGGGGCGGCAGACCAAAAATTGGGTCTGGAAGGTAATTGAATCAAGGTCAGACCAGGTTGTTAAATAGTCCTCTTTTTCTTATTCTAACACTGTTGAAATCAGACAAAGCCGCCTCCATTTCATTCTTCCAGAACTCCAATCGTGGGCAACAATCCTTTTGGATTTTTAAATATTCCATCCCGTTATCTCCATGAATATACTTGCAGGTCATGGGTGTCGACTGGGGGGTTTAATTGCTCATGGTCTCAAGACTTTTTCCCCTGTTGGATGGTGAACGTGACCAAAAAGTGACTGCTGCCACAAGGTGTCCAAGGTCAGGTGGCTAAGGGCGGGGGCAACCGGGTGAGGGAGTCCCTGATGACAAGTCTTACCCCATGTTTATCTAGTTCCTGGGACTGGGGAGAGGGTGGGGAGGGGGACAGGGAGGGGGAGTCGGCCACTGTCCCCTAATCAGGGTGTGCCTGGTGCAGAGCGTCCGTGTTCAATCAACTTTGACTCCTTCAGGAGGAGGTTTCTCCCTCCAGATTGAATATTTCTTCTCTAAGCATAAGTTTTAACATGGACGGATCTCACGTTCTCTTGCCCTGTGGCGTCAGGGTGATTAAACTGGGGCACAGTTGTTGGGCTTGTACCTATTAGTCCAAGACTCTCCCCATGGCAAATCCCAGAGCCTTTGGCCCAAGATGAACCAGTGTCACCCAGTTTTACTTCATGAAACAAGCACGATTCGTTTTGTGAAGTCATATTCACACCTGACATCTCTCTGGCCCGTATAGATCTCCTATAACAGTTCCTGTAAAAATATGCTACCCCAGTGACAGAACACGGTTCAGCCAATGTATCCCCATTTGTGGGTGAGAAAATATAGTCATTGTTTCTTTAAAAAAAATGCTAATATAGTTTGAGGGTGGGGAGGGGCAGAGGGAGGGAGAGAGACAATTCTAAGCAGGCACTGCACTATATCAGCACGGAGCCCGATATGGAGCTCGAACCCACGAACCATGAGATCACGACCTGAGGTGAAATCAAGAGTCAGATGCTTGGGGCGCCTGGGTGGCTCAGTCGGTCAAGTGTCTGACTTTGGCTCAGGTCATGAGCCAAAGTTCTCACATTTCATGAGTCTGAGCCCTGCCTTGGGCTCTGTGCTGACAGCTTGGAGCCTGCTTGGGATTCTCTCTCTCGCTCTCTCTGCCCCTCCCTCTCCCTCTCCCTCTCTCTCTCTCTCTCAAAATGAATAAACTTAAAAAGAAAAAAGAATCAGATGCTTAACCAGCGGAACCACCCAGGTACCCCATTCCTTGATTATTTTTTTAACATGCTATTATTATTCTGGTCAGGAGGTATTTGTGTGTGTGTGTGTGTGTGTGTGTGTGTGTGTCTCCCACTGTTTGACAACCCATGACGGAAGAGAGCGTTCTTGTTCGTCCCCAGTATCTAGTAGATTAGAAGAGTTCAATAAAAGTTTCTTCAATGAATGGCCTTTATTCCGCTTTCCTTCAGCTTTCCTCTCTCTCAAACCAGAAAGCAGCTGTTAGCTTTTCTGAGTAGTCCCATGAGCCCCAAGAGACGGCAGGGAAGGCTGGGACCCTAGTATCAGTAAAATAAATTCTGTCATCCATTCCCGGCTATAAGGGGTCTTCTGTCTCCTTGAAGTCTTTTTTTTTTTTTTCAATGTTTATTTATTCTTGAGAGAGACAGTGTGAGTGGGGGAGGGGAACAGAGAGAGGGAGACACAGAATCTGAAGCAGGCTTCAGGCTCCGAGCGGTCAGCACAGAGCCCGACACGGGGCTCGAACTCATGAGCCGTGAGATCATGACCTGAGCTGAAGTCGGATGCTCAACTACTGAGCCACCCAGGCGCCCCACCTTGTTGGAGGTCTTCTTTCTGGGGCATCTTGCCCTCATGTCTTTGGTACAGAGGGTCACGTCCCCCCCACCCCTACTTGAGAGGAGGTAAGAGTCCCTGTGGGGCAGTGAGACTTGAAAACCAGGATACGAGAGAACAGAAAGGAAGAACCCAGATAGAGCGGGAATATCCCACAATGTCCCCTGTGCTCAGAGAGGACAATCAGGGAACGATTCAGGGCTCACCAAAGTTATGTGAGGAAAAGGGAGGAGGGAAGGAAGGGGCAGGGAGAGGGAAGAAGGGGAGGGGAGAAGAGGGTGGAGAAAATGGAGAGGGGAAGAGAGAGGAGTCAGAGGCAGAGAGATGTAGAAAGGAAAAATGGAGGGAGGGATACAAAGACGGTGGAGGTTAGAAAATAATCACATCAGGGGTCAACAAGACATCATGAAATAAAGACAAATTCATCACTTACAAAAACGTTTGGCGAGCAGGGCGCCTGGGTGGCTCAGTCAGTTAAGCGTCTGACTTTGGCTCAGGTCACGATCTCAAGGTTTGAGTATGAGCCCCGCACTGGGCTCTCTGCCGTCGGCACGAACCTGCTTCAGATCCTCTGTCCCCCCTTCTCTCTGCCCCTCTCCCGCTCCCGCTCTCTCTCTCCCTCTCTCTCAAAAATTAAGACGTTGCCAAGTATGTGCGGTGAGGATGTTTTAATTCGGATTTCAAGTTGACAAGCGCACGCTTCTCCAAATCTTCCCATTCTTCTGTGATGAAGTGTCAAAAGAAGACTGGAAACTGGGATCTGACATTTCGTCCCTCATAAATGTTTTCTGTGTTCACCACGAGCCCCATCTTGTGGCCTTGTAGGATATCGCCACCAAAGCCAAAGTCACGGCCCCTGTGTTTTGTTGATGCCCCCACACCTACCACCTCCCATTTTCCCTCGTTCACAAGGACCTAACTTCTGAGAAACTTCACCCCCGTTTCATGCGTCCAATTCTAGAACCTTCTGGAAAGGAGGAGGAGAATGACAGGCTGTGGTGATGGCAGCAGCTGACAAGTGGCAGGCTGCACAATCCGGCCTCTGATGGGTAGAGACCCTTCGTTCCCACTTGCCCCCCACTCCCCAACATGAACAATGGGAGGGGGAGACTGAGGAGGCCCCCACGGGAACCCCTCTGACTTTCCCCAGGATTAGCAGCCGAGTTGAGAAGGCTCAGGTGTCCAGACATGCCTGAGGCCCCCGGGGCCCCCTTATCTGCCAACACTCTTTTCCTTTGGGAGCCTCCCTAGGGTGGGCTCGCCAGGCTTTGCCCAACCTCTTCTATTAGTCTGGCAACAGATCCCATGATGCTTTTCACGAATTTCCTTCATCATACCCTCCCTCCCCCAGAAGAAACCACCAGAGAGAAGCAAATGCAATGTATTTAAAAAGGTTTTTTTTGAATGTTTTTATTTATTTTCGAGACAGAGACAGAGCATGAGCAGGGGAGGGGCGGAGAGAGAGGGAGGCGCAGAATCCGAAGCAGGCTCCAGGCTCCGAGCTGTCAGCACAGAGCCTGACGTGGGGCTCCAACTTACGGCCCTGAGCGCAAGTCGGACGCTCCACCCACTGAGCCACCCAGGCGCCCCGCAAATGCATTATATTTGATTGTATTTCAAAGTTGCTGACTGTAGACAAACTGAAGAAAAATCACATGAGAAGTCTGAATTACACTGTATATATATATATATATATATATGCACATGTATGTATGTATGTATATGCCATACTTCACATTTTAGAACTCAGAAATTAGCTCATGGCATACAAAATTTGTAAAAATGTATTGCAAGCATGTCTTAGTGGGAAATCAAAGTCTTGACAAAAGGGTAGGCTTTATCTTCACAAAAGGGATGGGGACGTAGTTGTGTGACGTCCCCTGAGGGCTACATATGTGCAGTTCACGAGATTACAAATTTCCTCCTAAAGATTCTTTTTTTAAAACTTTAATGTTTATTATTTGAGAGACGGAGCATGAGTGGGGGAGGGGCAGAGAGCGAAGGAGACACGGCATCTGAAGCAGGCTCCAGGCTCTGAGCTGTTAGCAAAAGAGCAGGACACGGGGCTCGAACCCACAGACCGCGAGATTATGACCTGAGCCGAAGTCTGCTGCTTAACTGACGGAGCCACCCAGGCGCCCCCCTCCTAAAGATTCTTAACTGAAAACTGTAAGGAAAAGCAAAATAACGGAATGGTGCGAAGGCATTTTCAAATAAAATGGCAATCTTCCCAGATTCTTTGGCAGGGGTTTCCCTGTTGCTGATGGCTGGTGCCCTTGAACTTGGGGTCAGTGGGGACCCCCCCATCTGAGGAAGAGGAAGAAGGTGAGCGGCTGGGAGCTGGCTGCCGGCATCCTCTGGAGAGAGGCAGTCGTCTTTCTAATTTTGTTCCTTCTTCATCCCAAATCACCTCTCCCCAGGAGCCCAGGAGTCAGGGCTTCGATTCATGGCTATTTTCCGCTCCTCCTCAGTTAAGATGACAGCTGCCAGCAGGGGTGTCCCGCTCCAGCCCACAGCCCGGAGTTAAGGCCACCTCCTGCCCACAGGATGCCCTCCGGGACCTTCCTGTGTTGCGAGCTGCCCCTGGCTGGAGACATCCGGGAACTGACAGAGCGTTCCCTGCTTTCTGGGGTGTCCTGCCCCAATGTTGGGCCGCTCTACGCATTGGAAATCGCTTTCCCCACTGAGCGGAAGCCTGGTGACGTGCACCACATGGAGAAGGGGACTAGGCAGTCCAGAGACAAATGTCACGTTCCCTCCTGAGTCAGTGCTTCACCAACCAAGCTAATCGCCCTCTTACCATTTGGTTTCTATGTGGACCCACTGTCCTAGCCTCCGGGACCCCCTCACTGGTCAAAGTCTCTTCTTGTAGGATGGTGGGCAGGACTAGACTCACGGCTTGACGGGGACAGGAACTAAAACAGCATTTGTCCCACTTTGGACACTGTACTTCTATTGATAAGCACTGATAAGCATTGATGAGGGGACACACTTTAAAAAGCCGCAATAGACTATGCATGGCATTGATGACTCCAAAATGCCTCACTAATAATAATTAAAAAAAAATCCCACAATCCCACCACTCCAGATCTTAAATTTATACCTAAAAAATGAATACAACTGTTCTGTTCTTTCTAATCTATTGAAATAATAGAAACCACATCTCCTTCTTCCTTCTTTTGTTCACTCCTTCTATATTCTATCGCGGGGAGGCAGCTCTCAAGTATGAAACTAGATGCTTTTTTTTTTTTTTTTTGGTATCAATTTAACTAAAAAAACCCAAGCAGTTCAACTCATTTCTCCCAACCCCCTTCCCCCTACCTCTGGCAACTACCAATCTGTTCTCTACAAACTTAGTTTTCTATATGCTGTATATATATATTTTTTTCTGGATTCCACATGTAGGAGAGATCGTACAATATCTGTTTTTCTCTGACTCAGTTCACTTAGCATTAATTTCCTCGAGGTCCATCCATGTTGTCACCAATGGAAGGGTTTCATTCTTCTTAAACGTTAAATAATGTAATATTCCATTGCATATACATATATATGTATATGTGAATATATACGTATGTGCAATGGAATATTATTTATATGTATACATGTATATATGTATGTATATATATGTGTATATATACGTATATATATACACACACATATATATGTATATATACACACACACATATGTATACACACACACATACATATGTATACACACACACACACACACACACACACGCATACACACCACATCTTTATCCATTCATTCACTGATGGACACTTAGGTTGCTTCTACGTCTTGGCTATCATAAATAATGCTGCAATGAACATGAGGCTGCACATACCTTTTCAAATTAGCGTTTTCATTTTCTTTGGATAAACACCCGGAAGTAGAATTGCCAGGGGCGCCTGGGTGGCTCAGTCGGTTAAGCGTCCAACTTTGACTCGGGTCGTGATCTCGCGGTTTGGGAGTTCAAGCCCCGCATCGGGCTCTGTGCTGAGAGCCCAGAGCTTGGAGCCTGGAGCCTGCTTCGGATTCTGTGTCTCCCTCTCTCTCTCTCTGCCCCTCCCCCACTCACACTCTGTATCTCTCTCTCTCTCTTTCAAAAATAAACATTAAAAAAGAATTAAATTTAAAAAAGGATTGCTAGATCATCTGGTAATTCTTTTTTTTGTTGTTTTTTTTTTTTAACTAATCTCTAGGCCCAAGGCGGGGCTTGAACTCATGACCCTGAGATCAAGAGTCACATGCTCTACTGTTTGAACCAGCCAGGCACACCTGGTAGTATTATTTTTAATTTTTTGAGGAATAGACCCTTTTTTAAAAAGACGGCCAGGGCTAGTGAAAAAGCTAATTAAAGTAGCTAAAATCTCATCTTCCCAGTGAATGTTTTTTTTCTAGCGCTGCTTTTGCTAAAGTTGTGGCTCTTTCCGAGTGGAGGAGTGTGGGACATTAGAAGTTAACTGGGGGCAAGCAAACCCTCACACCAGCTGTCAGGTTGGAGAAAGAGGTCAGTATCCTATTTCCTTGGAGAAAATTAGAACCAAGTATAAGCCACAGGGGGGATGAAAGGAATAACAATTTTGTAGCTGCAGATTGGTACTTAGGAGATGAGAAACTTTCTTTTCGCTTGGCTAGGACTTCTTGTAGGACCCCTTTTTGACTAGCTGCTCACGTGTGGTGCAGCACATTCCAGAAACACTGAGGTCGAATTGGCTCTCAGGGCCAGTGTTTTGCAGAGAAGCTTACGCATAATTGGCTGCATGGCAAATAGGCAATTTTTGGTCAGATATGGTCTGGCTTCAGCCTCTTCGGAGGATGCGATTCTGTCTTTTCTAGAATCTGCCAAGCCAGGTGCATCTGGTGCCCACCGGGGTCAAGTGCCCCACATTTCAGAGGGGGCATGGGTGGGTCTGCCTGCCTCCCTCACTGCCTGGTGCTGAGGCTGGGTTCCCTGAGGAACCCAGAACCCAGGACAACGGCGGTGGACGGCCACACACGATGAGCCAGAGCCTTCCAGGCTCCTGGCGACTGCGAACTTCTTCTCTGGCACAGCTGTAGGGTTCATTCGATTCTGGTGGCCGGGCCTTGTCTAATGGAGTCAATAAACTGAATGTCCTTGTCCAGAATGATCCAGACACCAAAGTTTTCCTATGTAACTCATTTGAGGTTGTTTTTTTTTTTTTTTTAATTTATTTTGAGAGACCAACAGAGACTAAGTGGGGGCAGGCCAGAAGGAGAGAGAGAGAGAGAGAGAGAGAGAGAGAGAGAAAGAGAAAATCCCAAACAGGCTATGTGCTGTCAGCGTGGAGCCCAACATGGGGCTTGAACCCACAAACCGTGAGATCACGACCCGAGGCAAAACCAGGAGTCGGATGCTTAACCGACTGAGCCACCCCAATAACCCACTTGAGTTTTGAAATACGACCTTAGTATTATAATGTTCCATTGACTACAGTCAGACCTTGTTCAAACTTGAGGCTTTTTAGGAAGCAGAGTGTGGGGACAAGAGACAATGTGAATGAAACAGAGAAACAAGGAAGGAAGGCAGCAAATACAAACAGAAACTCACCCACGTTCAGTTCCCTGAAGGATTACCTTACCCGATTCTAACTATAGCCGCAGCCCTGGGACTGCGGCCCAAACCACGTGAAGCTCAGTGCATTTGGCCTAACAGAGCTTTGCTCTGGAGAAGCTTCTAGGTATTTGTTGTTTTATTCTCCATAAGGGTCGGGATGCTCCTTGTTCTGATTTTCTTTTTCAGACCCTGTAGCAAAGACATCCCACAGCGGTGGCTGGCCTCGGGATGCCACCTGCTGGCCGGGGGCCCCCCCCCCCCCGCCGTGGTGAGAAGCACTTATTGGGCCCTCCCCAGACCCCAGCAGTGGCCAGCTACTAACTGAGCCAATCCAGGGGCAACCAGTCTCTCCAACCCTTGGAAATACTGGAGCCAGGTGGATTTGAACTGGAGCAATTCTCCAAGGTGCTCAGACTCACATCTGTAGGACGAGGTCCTACAGGCTTTCCTAATCAGTACTCTAGGTCCCTCTGTCCTCCTTCCGGAAGAACAGAAACTCGTCCCAGCGTTGCAGGGGCTCCAAGAGACCCCCGGCGGAACTGCCGTCTGCTTCAAGCACGTATCTGAAAACAGGTGGTTACCGTTTAAAAAGGAGAGCGCTAAACTGGTGTTAAGTCCCCTCTAATTACTCGGTAACGCAAAGCCACCCACCGGCCTGTCGCAAGAGCGTCTCTCTGGGTCAATGCGGACGACCACAGAAACCGGGAGAAGGGAGGAGGCATCCCCCATCTGGAAGGCAGGTGGGAGTTTTCTTCAATGGCACAGGCACCCAAGATACAGCTTGACTCACAGGACCAGGGTATCGATATCTATTTCTCTAAGTCAAGACTTAACTGAATTTCTTTTTTAAACTGCTCAGGGGCGTAGGATACTAAAAACAGTTTAAGATCATGCACACTAGCTCACACACCAAGAAGTCTTAAAAGAGTAGCCCGTGGTTTTGTCCCTGATCTTTTATTTTTTTTTTAGTAAGCATACGCGACACCCAGCGTGGGGCTCGAACTCACGACCCCACGATCAAGAGCCGCGTGCTCTACCCACGAAGCCAGCCAGGCGCTCCTTGTCCCTGACCATTTAAACAAACTCGCATATTCGCAAAGGATCAGCATCTAAATAGACTTTTATTTTTTCTTTTACTTATTTGGACAGAAAAGAAACTTCATCAGCTTTCATTAGAGTCTCCCTAAGTGTTGGAAACACATTAAACTCAGAAATAGTGGACCTTGTAGAAAAGCATCACAAATTAAAAATATATTTCTCCATGTGGTAAAAGTGCTTTCAATCCAATTAAAGGACACGGCGAAGGTGTTTGGAAACACAATTTAAAATTTGGCCTACAATCCGTGGCGTCGAATTCAAACCACAGGGCGAGGGGGATCATCACGAACGCAGGCTGCAGGAATGGCGTGGAGTTCAGGAGCATGCGGCCAGCAACACGTTTAATTAACTGAGTGTGAACAAGGAAAAACATCCCAAAGCCTGAGTAGAATAGATTTTGCATTTGGTAAAAAAAAGAAAAAAAAATGAGGGGGCTACGTAAACCAGGCCGGAGGGGGATCGTGTAACTCCAGGAATCGCTCGTTTCGTGTCTGCGGGGGACGGTCAGGCCAGGGGATCACCCTGGCCCAGGTCTCCCCCGGAGACACGCAGACCTGGGAGCAGGAGCCCCAGATGCCAGCGGCCTTGGCATGTACTTCTCGCGGTCCTACGGGGAGATCACCCCCAACAAAGCTGGTCACCCGGTCACCTTCCTGGGTTTGCCCGTGCCAGCCGCAGGGCTCTGGGGCAATGGAGTCAGAGGGCACACCCAGCCAGGTGACCACACGCAGGGCGCGAGAACTGGCCAGTGTCACCCCCAGACGTGTTGGCGTGTGTTGCAGCAACGCCTCGTGTTTTCCCAAACAAGTAATTCTGCCGACGATCAGGTCTACGGCAACGCTTAAGGCCCACAGGGCCCCCCGTGCTCCTTGATGGAGTGGAAGCACGTCCGTTCTGGGAGCAAGCTGCCCTTTCCGGTCCTGGCACAGTCACGGGGCCCAGAATACCGAACTGTGACCACGCAAACAGCCACGGCTGGGGCGAAGGGAGGGGGCGGAAAAGAAGGGGGACATTTTCCTTTTACAGAAGATTTTAAGCAACGGTAAGAAAATAACCTGAAGATATATTGAAAAATAAAAAACAGCATCACACGTCACTGCGATTCCGTTGGCATTTTCCCTCTCTCCCCCGTCCACCAGCCAGGGAGATGAAATGAGTTAGGAACGCCTCATCCTTGACTCGGAACGGGCAATCGCTGCCCCATTTCATCCCTGCGTGTCAATGGCACCCAGTTTGCATTCCTTGTTCCAGGAGGCCCGTTCCAAGCCGCCTGCGTGAGGCAGGTGCGGGACGACGCTCGGGTCTCCTGCCCACACCGACACGGCCTTAGCGGTGCACAGCCCCACCTCTGCTTGCCTTGGTCGCCGTCGGACACGGCAGGAAACTGAACCGCGCCACAAACATCTTTACGTCTTTACAGAGCAGGCATTTCTAGCAGGACGTGCTACGGCTCATCCCATCCCTGGCGCCTCCGGCGGCAACAGCCTTCCCAGGGCCCCTGTACCGAGCTGAGCTCCACGGGTGTCACGAGGAGGCAGCGCCCTGCTGGGCCAATGCCACGGACAGCGCGCCCGCCGGCACGTGGAGTCTGGGTGCGGCGCCCGCCCCGGCACCGGGTGGGTGGCCGCTTCTGGAGGGAGGACATGCTCTTCTTCGAATGGGAACCGGGACGGGCAGCCGTCCTCTGACCAGGCCCACCCTGGTCCCCGTGGAAGCCGTGGGCACCCCTCCGGGCTGGGGCCACCCCCGGGGAGGGGGGTGCGGGGGGGCACCCGCAGGGCTCTGGCTGGGCAGGTCAGAATGGCCCGCTCCCTCCCTCCTCCGGCCTCCCGGACCTGGTCCTCACTTAGGCCTGGCCGCCTGGCATCAGTGGGCTGGGGAGGCTTCCTCCAGACCCAGCAGCTCCCTCACCAGTCTCTCGCCGAACTGCGCCCGGCTGTACCTCTTCACGTGGTAGGCGTCTGACATCTTGTACAGGATGTAGGCGTTATTGATCGCGATGCTGATGGCGAACCAGAACACCTGTTGCCAGGTCTTGTTTGGTTTATGAGAAATGAAATACCTGCGGGGGCGGAGGAGTAAGAAAGGCTCAGTCGGATGGTTCGTGGGCGCCCGGGTCCGGGGAGATGTTCCCCAAAAGGCCCCATCACGGTCAGGGCTGCCGCAGGTGGGCTGCGGGGGTAGGAACCAGGCCGGGGGGGGGGGTCAGCTCTCACTGCAGCTTAGTCACGGTCAGCTTCACTTAAGACAAAGAAGATGAAGACGATTCCTAGCAGAGGATTAGGTGCGGCGGGAGGAAGCCACCAGAAGAGATGCCGAACCCGGGAGCCTGGCCTCCGATGGCTCAGAAGCTCCAAGGGAAAGGGCCTGGGGGGCTTCCCTCTTTGCTAAGGGACCCTCTCAGCTGCCGCGTCCCGTGCATCCTGAACTGCTTCCGTTCCCCAAGGTCAAGTACACCCTCAGCTGCAGGCCCCTGCGATACGTCCCCTTTCTCCCGAGGGCACGTCTCCTGGCCACCCCCGCCTTCCCTTCGGATCCAGGACGGATGTCACGTCAGGGAGGCCTCTGCCCCAAGACGGAGGATGGTGTCCCTCCAGGGCCAAGAGCCGGCTTACGACTCAGGCCCACGCCGTGTCCTCCCATCTGCACGTTTGTCTCTGCCCCGCCCCCCCCAGACGTGCCTGAGGGTCAGCATCCCCGCCACGGCCGGCGCAGAGGGGACCCAACGCGTCTGCGATACAAATGCAGATTTCTCTGTAATAACCTCACGGACTCAGCAGGTGCTGAGCAGAGCACGCGGTAAACATTTGTTCAATGACTCCCGGTGGCATGGGGCTGCCTTTCGAACCTGGGCTGAGTTTTCCAGGGGGAACCGGGTCCTCGGTTTTCTCTGCCACGGAGAAGCCCAGCAAGTTACCCTCCAAGTGGGCGGAGTAAGCGCCCACCTGCCTTTTGGGGGTTCCTCCAGCCTCGTTCTAGGCTGGGAGGCTCAACCCTACCAATTTCAGAGTCCCGCTCAGGTTCACCAGCCATCACTCCCGAGCTCCTGTCACCGCGCCGTGGGTGACGCATCCTGTCTATGCTACGCGTGTGCTTCAGACGAGGCCACCCCCGGAGCAGGTGCCCAGAGGTGAAACAGCTCAGTAACCTGGGCTGGAGAACACGGCACCCAGCGTGTGGACACCGGGGGGCTGATGCTGCGTGGTCCGTGGGTGCCGGGGTGGGGGAGGAGAGCGGTCGGGGCAGGGGACAGAGGGAGCAGGCTCTGCGCTGAGTGCTGAGAGATGGCAAGCCCCGGGTGAGCAGAGGGAAGGGCACCCAGGGGCAAGGGTGACAGGGAAGGAGGCAGGGCGCCCAGAAGTGAGGGGGCTGTGCGGGTGAGCCTGGAAGACCAGGAAGGGGCTCAGGATTTTGTCTCACAGGGGCTACATGTGTCCACTCGGACACCGGGGCACTGCTGACCACCCACCAATCTCCATGCCGTGCCGGTGAGCCCCGCGGCTGCCTCCACTTACTTGCTGTACTTGTCGTCGTATTTGCAGATGTAGCTAAGGTGAGCAGCGAACGCCTCCACGGCCAAGGGGCAGGGGATCTCCCCAGTCTTCCTCTTGATGATCACTCCTGCGGAGAACAGAGACGATAAACCCCCCCGTCGGACAAATGTGCGTCTCCCCACCCTGCCTGGCTATCCTGACATAAAACAGGGAGCAGAGGGGGTGCCTGGGTAGCCCAGTCGGTTGAGCGTCCGACTTCGGCTCAGGTCATGATTTTGTGGTTCACAAGTTCGAGCCCCACGTCGGGCTCTGTGCTGACCGCTCAGAGCCTGGAGCCTGTTTCGGATTCTGTGTCTCCCTCTCTCGCTCTCTCTGCTCCTCCCCTGCTCGCGCTCTGTCTCTCTCTCTCTCTCTCTCTGCCCCTCTGCCCCTTCCCCGCTTGTGTCCTCCTTCTCTTCTAAATAAACAAACACAAAAACAAATACTCTAAGATGTGAACTAATAAAAAGATTTCCTGTGGCCACCCAGCTGCCACTCTCCACGCCTCCTCCCTGCCCCCTGGCGCTTCCTGCCTGTGGCACCCAGGCTGGGAGCTCACCCGTGGGGCTCTGTCTGCTCCAGGGCGGGCCTGGCTCACAGGTGCCCATGCCATCCACCCTGGGAAGCTTCCAGAGGCGCTGGGGGAGGGGCCGGGGCCACGCCAAAGGCATACGACCTGGGCTTTTTAAGGGTGTCTCAGAACGGGGACTTTGTGATTTATAACCGAGTACTTTAGAAACAGAAACTATGGGGCGCCTGGGTGGCGCAGTCGGTTAAGCGTCCGACTTCAGCCAGGTCACGATCTTGCGCTCCGTGAGTTCGAGCCCCGCGTCAGGCTCTGGGCTGATGGCTCGGAGCCTGGAGCCTGTTTCCGATTCTGTGTCTCCCTCTCTCTCTGCCCCTCCCCCGTTCATGCTCTGTCTCTCTCTGTCCCAAAAATAATAAACGTTAAAAAAAAATTAAAAAAAAAAAAGAAACGTAAACTATAACTGAAGGAAACACAAACAGTAAGTTTTAGCATACTTAAAAATCAACCCTACCAATTTTCTCTTCTTCCCCATCAAATATCCTCCTTGCTGGTTCCCTTGACAATGGATTTAAGCCTCCCAACCTTTGAGATTGGGGTTTTTAAGGCCCTGTCCTCTTAAATCCTATCGCAAACTTTGCAACTTGTCACGCATAATTTGGGGGGAGGTGGCTCCTACGCCCTATTCTCGAACATTCTCCCTGTGAGAGCCCTTATCCAATCACCAGAGTGTGGAAGTCCAATTCAAACTCGCCCTTTGGCTTGCAAGGTCAATTTAAACATCTCCCCCGAGTGCCCTTGACACAGTGATACAGTGACGGGCGGCGTTCCACACCTCCTTAACCCCGAGTCCCGTGGGTTTGGGTCCCTAGACTGTCATCTCCACTGAAATGTAACAGAGCCTAGGTGTGTGTGCGGGGTGAGGGGTGGGAATAAACGAACAGACATTAATTAAGCACACACACACACACACACACGAGACACACATTCACATACACCACACGTGCACACCAATCACACACACAGACACCCCTCCAACACAACCGAGCGCCCCGCAGCGTTCCTGCAGCAGGAAAGGGGAAACATGTCTTGATACAGACAATTATAGGGGATTTGCAAGTACACGACGTGACGGGACAATTTCGGTGAGGCGCCCTCTGTCATCTGAGTTCCCCTGTCAGTGGCTTAAAGAGGTGGGGGCTGTAGTTACTTTAACTGCAGACGCCTTATGGATTTTAGACCCTGAGGAAAATCGATGACAGAATCACCTGACCACCCCCAAATCCTAGTGGTTCATCTCGGAGGAAGACGCCGAACCAATAAAAAAACAGCTGATGTTTTCTCCTCCCGTCAGAACAGATCCTCGATGCCGAGGTGACCACGTGAGTGCTGGCCACGTACAGCACTCAGAGCGACCACAGACAACCCTGGCGGCCTGCGGACCCCACCCTGGTCCCTTCCTGCTTCTCTCGGCCGCCGACAAGCAACGGGGAGCTGGTGTCGCCCCCCCCCCCACCACCAGTCAGGTGCAGTGGCGCCGAGTCCCCGGCCCAGAAGCTCACAGTGATGGGGTCACCTGACACCTGAGCTGCACAAACCCCCCTCCCCCCCACCCCCCACCCCCGCGGGCCCACCTTGCTGCACGGGCGAGTAGGCATTGGTCAGGAAGCGGAAGGGCCCTTTGTTGTACCAGCAGATCAGAGACATGTTCCCCTTCATCTTGATGCGGTGCTGGCCCCGGGCCGGGGGGGTGGCCGGGTTGCTCAGCATGGACGGGGGCAGGCCGGTGCAGTCACTCTTCCTGGGGCTGAGCAGGCCACAGCAGTAGATCTCTGCGGGGGAGACGGACACAAAACCGCGTCCACACGGTCAGGGAGGCCCCACGCACGCTGGTGGAAAGGACGGGCCTGCCCTGTTCTGGGGCTGATGCTTGGGGGAGGGGCCCTCTAGACGTCCCTGCAGGGGAGACCCCTGAAGTCTGGGGACTTCTATCCCAGAGGTGCTCTGTCCCAGTACTTCTATAAGAACGTTCAAGATTACATGTGAGACCGGGTGCCTGGGTGGCTCCATTGGTTAACCGTCTGACTTTGGCTCAGGTCATGATCTCGTGGTTCATGAGTTCGAGCCCTGCACTGGGCTCCATGCTGACAGCTCAGAGCCTGGAGCCTGCTTCAGATCCTCTGTCCCGTCCTCTCTCTATGCCTCCCCCTCCCTCAAAAAATAAAAAAATAAGCATTTAAGATTTTACATGAGACCATCGCAGTGAATCAGCGAGTCTCTTCAGAGCGCTGGCTATGTGCCAGGCTCAGGGCTGAGCATGTGCACCTGTCCTCCCATCTGCTCATCTGCTTCTAGAAACTTCTGCACTCTGAGCGAGGAGCAGCTACTGGGTGGCCACTAATGCACAGACGGTCCCACGGAGGCAGGAGGGATTGTGAACAGAGGTCAACGTGGACAAGGAGGCTTTGCTAAAAGGCCCTTCCTGGCCCTCCCCACCCTCTGGCCTGCCCCAGTGAGCGGGCCAGGTGGCCACGGAGAGCCACGGCTTCTCCCTGCAGCCAGCATCCTCAGTCTGGATGCCTGGAGGGGACGTGAAGAGGCACTTTTGACGGAAGTCGCTGGGGAAAGTCTCATCCGGGGTCTCCCATCACAGACTGAAGTTCCCTGAAGGCGGACGCAGTATCATCAGTAACTCGAAACATTCTATGACCTTGTGTGCGCACATCTCCGGCCCGCCCTGGGCGCGGGGGGCGGAGGGGAACGGGAGGAACTACCTGGGTCCCACTGCCTAATGAGCACCAGTGGGTGCACTGGAAGAGCCACTGGGTGGCATGATGGAGCCTTACTGCTCTGAAGCAGAGGGCTGCTGGCCGCTCGCACCTCTGTAGCTCCAACTCCAGCTACCCTTCGTCTTAATATTTAAGAAGAAGGAACTGTTTTTAAAACAGTGGGGAGCCTTAGATGAACAAGGAGAAAGGATGTTTTAAATTCTCCATCCGAGGCTCCGTGCACACAAGCAGCCAAAAACAGCAGGTGCAATTTTGTAAGAGGGGAAGGAGAAAACCCAAACAGCATCCAAGTCTCCTGAATCTGCCCCTTTATGAAAATAGCGTTTATTATATCAGTGTCTTCTTCCGGCTGTTTTACAAAGCAGACTCTGTCCACGGAGGGACGGCCAGACTCACAGCTACGATGCCCTTCTTCAATCCTTGCTGCCCGTGAGAATGTCCTGGAGGGCACCAGCCCAGCCCAGGGCAGCCTGGGGGAGGGGAGGGCACGCAGCCACCAGTGTGGGGACAATGGAGAACCACCAGCCCAGCGTCTCATCATCACAGTGGAGCCACGCAAGAAGTGCACAGGAGCTCCAGAAGCTTCCAAAAAACAGGCAATGAAATCTTTGCTCGTTCTCGGGAAAAGCTAAATCCCATGTGTAATTATTTTCTTCCCAGTAGAAGATTCTCTTCCGTCCTTTCCCTAATTCCCTGAGCTGGGGAGCGTCCTTTTCTTCCCAGAATCACAGGCCAGCATGGCCAGCTGTCAGGGCAGCAGCACTGATGGCCCGTGACAGTCCTTGGGCACCCGCACTCTGCACACCAGCCCCACCGGGACAACATGCCACCTGACTGCACCACCTGACTCTTGGTCTAGGTGACGGGAGCATATACCGTGTGATGCCGGGTGGCCCCAACAGCACGCAAATGCTATCTGGGCGGTTCTAGGAACCCCAGGGCTCACGGCCCTGCACCCACAGTCGGACTTGAACGAGTGGGCGAGTGGGGATGGCAGCCTCGGCTCTCGCCACCTGCTCTAACACAGGAACCCCTCGTTCTTCCGAGGGGTTCGGTTAGCGCGCACCAGGGTCCATTTTCTCCAATCTTACTTCCACGGCCCCTCTTCGCGTGGTCGGATCTCTCCACCCTGACTTCTCCCAGCCATTAAGCACGGAGCCCTGTTGGGCACTGGACTTTGCAGATGAGTCAGACGCAGCCAGGGCCAGCAGAGCACCCAGTCTAGGGCTGCTTCCTTGCCGCAGTGGCTGAGGTCAAGGTCAGATGCTGTTGGCTCTCCATTACTTGAGAGGGTTTTGTTTTAAGACCGGATGTCTGATCTGTTGCTAAGCAATCGGTCTGCGATTTCAGTGGCTGCCATAGCAGAGGAGAGGCTTTTTATGTTTCTCTTGAGTGGATGAGATATAAATCCCCCAAATGTAGGACAAAGCAAAGGATATACAGCTTGCTGTCAGGCTCCCTGACTTGGTCCAGACCTCTTTCTGCAGTCCCCATTTCTGCCGGAGCCACAGAAGGCTTCCTAACCTTTGAACAGATGAACGAAGCATCCCAGCACCATAGCGCACTAAGAATTTTCTGAGGCCTACTGTCCTGCTGTGTTAATTCTACATAATTCTCTGTGACATCTGCGCCAAGTGGAGGGGCCACATTATAGATGGGGATGAGTCCAGACTTAAGAGCCTTTGTAGGAGCTGGGACTAGGTGCTACAGATCAAATGTGTGCATTCCCCCCAAATTCCTCTGCTGAAAGCCTAATGCCCAAGGTGATGGTGTTAAGAGGTGGGGCTTCTGGGAGGTGCCTGAGTCATGAGGGTGCAGCCCTCATGAATGGGAGCAGTGCCCTTAAGAAAAGGGACCCCAGGGGCGCCTGGGTGACTCAGTCAGTTAAGCATCCAACTTCGGCTCAGGTCATGATCTCACGGTTCGTGAGTTCAAACTCTGCGTCAGGCTCTGTGCTGACAGCTTAGACCCTGGAGCCTGCTTTGGAGCCTGTGTCTCCCTCTCTCTCTCTGCCCCCTCACCCCCCACTCACGCTCTGTCTCCCTCTCTCTCAAGAATAAATAAACATTTAAAAAAAAAAAAAGAAAAGAAAAGAGAAGAAAAGGAAGAAAAGGAAAGGGACCCCAGAGAACTCCCTTATCCTTTCGGTCACGTGAGATCGGCAACCTGAAAGAGAGCTGCACCCAACCACGCTGGTGCCCTGATCTTGAACTTCCAGCCTCCAGGCCTACAAGGAATAAATGTGTGCTGTTTATAAGCTGCCGTCTGTGGTAATTTGACAGAGCAGCCCGAATGGACTAGGACACTAGGAGAACCCCTCAATGGCCACGGTCTCCCAACAAACGACACAACCAAATGTGACTTGGGCAGAGCTTTGTGCCGACACACCCCCGCCCAGACCGCAAGCCTGTGGCCGTATCCCTGCTGATCACCAGCGCCTGGCAGGGTCCAGCCCTGTGGCAGGCACACGGCGGGCTGAAACCAGCGTGTTCCCTCCTGGCCCAGCAGCCCATGGGCTGTGCCGGTTGCTATGCACCTGTACCCCCAGACTTCTCCCATCACTCCTCAGGGGCGAGGGGCCCCTCTCGGACGGGCCCGCCACATGACAAACCTTGCTTTTCCAGCTCCTCGAACAGGGTCAGGCTGGTGATGCTGGGCCCCGTGAAGATGATGTAGTTCTTGCCCGCCGCGTTCCGGCACAGGCTTCGGGCGACCATGCTGTGGAGCTGGGGCTTATTCTTCAGCGCATCCAGCCCATCGGGGCCCCCGCCTTCCTTCAGGTGGACGTAAATCTTGAACAGACACACACAGGAGTCAGAGAGCTCCCGGCAGGGTCAGGCCTGGGACCCAAAGCTTCGGGGAGGCACAGGTGGCCGTCGCCGGGCCAGAAATGAGTGGGAAGGCCACCTCTTCCCTGAGCCACTGGTTCCACGGTCCCTATGACACCGTCATCACCTCCTCAGCCTGCAGAGGCCCCAAGTCACTCCCAAGGCCACCCTGTAACCTAGGCAGCTAGCTGGTGGCTCAGCCCAGACTTTTCGGTTTGCAAATGTCAAGGGAGGAGAAGAAAAGGGACAAACCTCACACGTGATGGATTTGGGAGCTGAGGTCAATGCAAACATCCCCCAGTCCGGAAGCACGGGAGGGACTTGAGTTTACAGTAAATACAAGGTAAAGGCCACCTCCCCTGTAAGGGATAAACTTATCTGTGACCTTTCCATTTGAATACGGCTTTCTAATTCGCAAAGTGCATCTGCAATTATTCCTTATTCCTTCCAGAAGCCACGGCGCAGGCAGAAGACGTAGTGTTCACCTCCCATGGCAGAGGAGGAGACAGGATCGGGGATTAAAAACTCACCTGAGCTGCCAGGACCAGCAAAGAGGATGGGCCGGAATTAGCAAGCAATTCTTCAACTCTTTGTGCCATGAACATCTTCCATGGACATCCCCAAGGGGGTCATCGCAGGGAATGGGAATAGATGCAAGAAAAAGTATCGTTCTCCCAATGACTGACCGAGTCATGAAGAATCTATCACATGGGTATTAGCTACTGCTTTCCGTAAGGGAGAAAAGATCGTCTTGGGGAATGTTCTAGGTGCCTTTACTGGCAGCATTTCACAAGCGAATAGTGCACCGAACTGCGGAGTGCAGGCTTGCCCATGAGGACAGCCGATGATACTCTGCACTGCAAAACCAACATGGCCCCAGGGAGGACCTGGGCGCGTCCACAATACCTGTCTTTGGCCAGAGAACCACTTGCAAAATACAGTGCCTGATGTTCCAGAGGCAGATGAAGAACAAGTGAATATAGGGGCGCCTGGGGGCCTCAGTCAGTTAAGCGTCCGACTGCGGCTCACGTCATGATCTTGCGGTTCGTGAGTTCAAGCCCCGTGTCAGGTTCTGTGCTGACAGCTCAGAGCCTGGATCTCGCTTCGAATTCTGTGCCTCCCTCTCTCTCTGTTCCTCCCCCACTCACACTCTGTCTCACTGTCTCTCTCTCTCTCTCAAAAATAAAGAATAAAAAAAAAAAATTAAAAGAAAAAGTGAATATAGTCAAATTTTATTTATCTTAAAGCTTATTTATTTATTCTGAGAGGGAGTGAGACAGAGAGAGCAGGAGAGGGGCAGAGAGGGAGGGGGAGAGAGAATCCCAAGCAGGCTCCATGCTGCCAGCACAGAGCCCGACGCGGGGTTTGAACTCACAAACCACGAGATCATGACCTGAGCTGAAACCAGGAGTCGGAGGCCTAACCGACTGAGCCACCCAGGTGCCCCGGGTAAGTCTAACTAAAAAAAAAAATTTTTTTAAGTTTATTTATTTTTGACAGAGACAGTGTGAGCCTGAGCTGGGGAGGTGCAGAGAAAGACAGGGAGACACAGAATCCGAAGCAGGCTCCAGGCTCCGAGCTGTCAGCACAGAGCCTGATGCGGGGCTCGAACTCACGAACCATGAGATCGTGACCTGGGCCGAAGTCGGATGCTTAACCGACTGAGCCACGCGGGTGCCCCCGGGTAAGTCTAATTTTAAAAGCAGCTCATTTTCCGAGGGCTAATCCTGTCCCAAAAGCTCACCCTAGATCCTAGGTCCTCAGGGAGGACCCTACTTTCTTGTGCAGCCTGGCAGGTGACTGACACCTTGATGATACAGAACGTCTTCGTCGATAACTTGGCACAACGCTGACATTTCGTTTGGGGGCCTCTATGCCTTTTCCACCTCAATGCCCAGAAGGAGTCTCTTTTGATAGACAGGAAAATACAGGGACAGAGAAGCCAATCTCCATCTCTGTCACATGTCACATGTGTTTCTGGCAGAGCTAGGACGTCTTCTCAGAACCTGTCTTCTCTCCGTCAGCAAATCCCCACTACCGTGGACTTCTCCACCTGAGGCTCGGATTCAGACCTGCCTCTCCCAGATATCCTGCCTGAAATCCCATCATACCCACGCTGGGCACCGTGTGCCCTGAAATCCACCGTAGGGACAGTTAGCTTTGTCCCAAGTGTCATCCAAAAGTAAGTCCTCCACCCAAATCCAGCTTTCTCACCAGGAAATCGGAAATGTGTCACTGGAACCCCTCAGGCCCACCGTGACACCCCACGTGGTTTCCAAAGGCCCCTCCCCCCGAGGGATGGGGGCGGCCACAGCAGGACTAAATGTAAAATCCCACAACCAAGTTCAAAAAACAACAGCATTCTAGCAAAGGATGCAAGCAACGTGACTTGGCAAGGATAGTTTGAGAAAACGAACACTAACGCCTTTGGAGACGGTCACTGGATGCCATGACCGGCCAAGTCAATGGGATCTTGGCTTCGTCATAACGTGGGTGCGACCGTCTTATCTCCTTTGGTCAAATCATACCCGCTTCTTCTGATGCCACTCTTTACAAGGCTAGTGAGAGGTGTGAGGGGTTGGCGGGTTCGTCTGCTAACCCAGACCTGGCGGCTTAAACAGAAGTGTATTTCCTCACAGTCCTGCACGCTGCAAGTCTGAGGTCAAGGAGCGAGCAGGGCTGGTTTCTCCCGAGGCCTCTCCGTTTGGCTCGTCGATGGCCGTCTTCTCCCTGCGTGTTCACACAGTCGTCCCTCTGTGTGCGTCTGTGTCCTATCTCACACACGCCAACCTCAGACGCCCCAACAAAGCTGCACAGGAGACCACGGCCCGTCCTGATGAACACGCAGCCCATCATCCGTCACAGGACGAAAGCCTGGCTGGAGCCGGTCTGACTCCTACATCAGAGCAGCGCTGCCCCCAGGGTCGCCGGGGTGGCTCTGTCGGTTAAGTGTCCCTCTCTCGACTTCGGCTCAGGTCACGATCTTGCGGTTTGTGAGTTCGAGCCCTGCGTCGGGCTCTGCGCTGAACAGCGTGGGACCTGCTTGGCATTCTTTCTGTCTCCCCCTCGCTCTCTCTGCCCCCCCCCACTGTCTCTAAATAAATAAATGAAATATAAAAATAAATAAATAAGTAAAAACACTGCCCTGCTTGAATCCCGACAGCAAAGGGTTCAGAGAATCCTGCTTCTCTCCTGGATCTCATCGTAACCTAGAGAGGATCACATCTTGCTAACAGTTTCCTGCCGGGAGCTTTCCCAGATGCGGCACTGGGTGAGCCGAAGCCTCATGTAATCGCTACAGCACTGCGGTAGGTCCCTTGGAAGGCGGACTGTCCGGGTGCCTGGCTAACCTCCCTCCCTCTTTGACTCTCTGGAAGCACGGGTGACCTCGGGGACGGGTGTGGGGTGCCACGCGGGGGTTGCACGGACCCGCCAGAGGATCCTGCTGGATCCAGGGTGCGAGAGAATCCCTCACCCGTGCTCCAGAAACTGGGCTCGTCTGCTCGTCGCGAGGGAAGTCCCAGAGCACGGGGCAAGTAGCTGAAGGCAAGGGAGGGACTTCCGAGCTCAAACGACCCCCTGCCACGGCAGAGGAGGCCACGGCAGTGGCCCCAAATCACTGGTGATGTGCAACCCTTCCCAGTCACCAAAGCCGGAAGACATCTATCCACCGGGACCACCTGAAAAAGCATCCTCCCTGCTTATAGGGCGATGTGCAAACACCTGCTTCTCTAGAAATAAGGTGACGCCAGGACCGTGTTGTGACTTTCGTGGGCCCTTCTGCTTCCATGGGCCTCTCTTCCTCCACACGCCAATATTTAAAACCACATTTTACAACTGCATGGGCGTCAAGGCAGGCGAATACCTTAATATGATGTATTAAAGCACGTTCTTCAACTTCAAAGCTTGTTTTCTCCCCTTCCGATCGAAGGGAAACAAACATTTTCACATTTTGCCTGGAAGTGTTGCGGGCCCTCGACACCGTTCCCGCTCTATGGAGAGGTCAGATCCAGGCAGTGACGCGAGGAACGCGTTCTAAAATTTGGAGATAGGACGTGAAAAGGTAACGAACGTGGCGGCAGCGGGAGGAGGTGGGGACTAGCCCAGCATGTGACCAGGCGGAGTCTGGGGTGCAAGCAGCAGCCCCAGACAGGGCATCGGAGACATGCGTCGGAGAAGGTCAAGGATGAGGACACACGGGTAAGAGTCCAGAGTGCACAGGTGCAATGAAATCCCAAGAGTGGCGGAGCTGGGGATCCCCAGCATTTGGGGTGGGGGGGAGGCGGCCACGGGCAAGGGGCTCCCAGAGAAACACAGAAAGGGAGGGTCAGAGAAGGAGAATAAGAGAGAGGTAAAGGGGTCAAACGTGTTAAGGAGGAGGAAATGATCCAGAAGGTCCCACAACCTAGCTGAAGAAATCCTGGATCTGTTTTTGTGGTATTACAATTCCCCCCGGCTTAGTGGCTTAAACGATATCCATTCATTAGCTCGCACTTCTGTGGATCGGAAGTGCGGGCGTGGCACGGGGGAGTTTTCTGCTCCTGGTGTCACAAGGCCGCAATCAGTGTGTCAGCCGGCTGTGTTCTCAAGCTGGCAGCTGGGATCCTCCTTCGGGCTCACTCAGCTTGTTCCCTTGTGGCTGGAGGACTGAGGTCCCGTTTCCCTGCCGGCCGTGAGCGGGGACTGCCTTCAGCTCCCCCGGGCCACCTGCGCCCCTTACCACGTGGCCCCTCCACCTTCAAAGTCTGCCTTGCAAACCCTTCCTCGGGATGAATCCCTCCCTGCAAAAAATCTCTTCGCTGGGAAGAGGCCGTTTCCTTTAAAAGGCTCACCTAATTATGCCAGAGCCACCAGGATAACTGCCTTTTTCAGATCAACTGATTTGGGACCATAATTATACCCACAAAATCAAAACTCCCTCGGCAATGCCTGGACTAGTGTTTGAGTGGAGAAGGTATGTGCATACCAGGGGCGGGAATCTCTTGAGCGTCTTAAGAGTTGTGCCTACTATCCACATATTAACTTCAAGAGCAGCATTTCTAAAAACAAAAAACAAAAAACAAAAGCATCATTTCTAAGGCTCCCAAGACCTCCGACACCGTAGCTGACAGACGGAGTGCTGGCCTATGTTATTAAGACCAGCAATGGGGCGCCTGGGTGGCGCAGTCGGTTAAGCGTCCGACTTCAGCCAGGTCACAATCTCGCGGTCCGTGAGTTCGAGCCCCGCGTCGGGCTCTGGGCTGATGGCTCGGAGCCTGGAGCCTGTTTCCGATTCTGTGTCTCCCTCTCTCTCTCTCTGCCCCTCCCCCGTTCATGCTCTGTCTCTCTGTGTCCCAAAAATAAATAAACGTTGAAAAAAAAAATTAAAAAAAAAAAAGACCAGCAGAATGGAGGGGCGCCTGGGAGGCTCGGTCAGTCAAGTGTCTGCCTCGGTTTTGGCTCAGGTCATGATCTTATGGTTCATGGGTTTGAGCCCCGCATCAGGCTCTGCACGGACAGCATGGAACCTGCTTGGCATTCTCAATCTCTCTGTCTCTCTCCCCTTCTCTCTCTGCACCTCCCTTGCTCGCTTGTTCTCTCTCTCAAAATAAATAAACATTAAAAAAAAAAAAAAAAGACCAGCAGAGTGGAGATGATGTTGGCTTTATTCCCTGGAAGACAGACTGATCTCAACATACAATGTGTGGACCAACAATACCATCTTCCTTACATTCAAACTCCCAATTACTGGTGACAGACCACTCGTCACCACTGGGAATGTTAAGCTGGTACAATCTTTTTGCAGGGTGATTCTGTAGCATGAACGAAAAATGTGAGCCGAAGTAAAAACCAGTAAAAACCTGCTATTTTACTGATAGGTTCCACTTTTAGAGATTAAATCTAACACAACAATCAGAAATGCAGATTAGATCTAATGTAACATATCAGAAATGCACCCAAGGGCCTGCCTATATATATATACGTATATGTATGTATATATATACATATATATACGTGTGTGTATACATTTATATATATATGTGTGTGTGTATATATATACACACGTGTATATGTATATATATATACACACACACGTGTGTGTATATATATACACACGTGTGTGTGTATACACACACACACACACACACACACACACATATATATATAACCATGTATCTCAGAATTTTTTTTGATGTTTATTTATTTTTGAGAGACACACTGAGTGTGAGGGGGGGTGCAGAGAGAGAGAAGGAGACACAGAATCTGAAACAGGCTCCAGGCTCTGAGCCGTCAGCTCAAAGCCCGACATGGGGCTCGAACCCATGAGCCAAAGTCGGACGCTCAACTGACTGAGCCACCCAGGCGCCCCAGAATATTTTTTATAACGGCAAAAAAAATTAGCAACAACCTAATTACTCCCACGAAAAGGAGGCTGATTAAAATTACTATCTGTCGGTATAATGCATCCAGTGCAATGTCTTTTAAAATCATGATCTACAAAAATTATTTAATAACATAGTAAAAAGGTCCACGATACCCTTCTAATTAAGTATCTACGTTATAAAATGGGGTGCGTGTGTGTTTATATAAATATGTTGACTGCATCCTCAAGTGGCTATCTCTATGTGTTGGTATCACAGACATTTTGAAATGTTTACGCTTTGGGATGCTAAACTATAATTTCATCACAAACAGACGAAATAGAACTACAGAAGAACTTCCCTGTTGGGGTCACTCACGCACAGGTGCATTTGGAACTCACAGGATTTGTTCCCCAAGACAACCCGGATCTAAGTTAGTGGCTGTTGACATTATACAGGTATTAGTTTCAGGTATACTGATCATCCCGAGAAGTGTAATCGCCACGTGTTACCATCCAAAATTATTACACTGTTACTGACTATATTCCTATGCTGTACTTTTTCATCCCCACGACTTACTTATTTTATAACTGGAAGTTTGTACCTTTTTTTTTTTTTTTTTTTTAGTTTACTTTGAGAGAGAGAGAGAGAGAGAAAGCGTGAGCACAAGTGGGGGAAGTGCAGAGACAGGGGGAGAGTCCCAAGCAGGCTGTCCACTCTCAACACAGAGTCCGATGCGGGACTCGAACTCACGAACTATGCGGGACTGGAACTCACGAACTATGAGATCCTGACCTGAGCCGAAACCAAGAGTCGGACGCTTAACCGACTGAGCCACCCAGGTGCCCGGATGTTTGTACCTCTTAATCTCCCTCCGCCATATCTATCCCCCCACGCCCCCCAGCATGAGCTTACTTTTAAAGTGATTACAGGGGCACCTGGGTGGCCGGTTGAGCGTCCGACTTCGGCTCAGGTCATGATCGCGCGGCCGTGGGTTCAAGCCCCACATGGGGTTCTGTGCTGACAGCTCAGAGCCTGGAGCCTGCTCCGGATTCTGTGTCTCCCTCTCTATCTCTACCCCTCCCCCGCTCATGCACTGTCGCCGTCTCTCAAAAATAAACAAACATTAAAAAAAAATAAACTGATTATATACTAGGATCTACATTTAAATAAGTAACATAAAAAATGTAACTTCAAAAGTCCTAGTCAAGGGGCACAATTTATTTTATTTTTGTTTAATATGAAATTTATTGCCAAATCGGTTTCCATACAACACCCGGTGCTCACCCCAACAGGTTCAAGGGGCACAATTTAGAAGCAACTGTCAGCTGGGCAGTTAAAACCTGGCCAAGAGAGGAAGGGCCCAGCCTGACAGGTGCTGCTTGTCCGACGGGCCCTCTGGTCCAGTATCCCACTGGCCTGGGTTTGCTTGGACTGAATTACTTCAGCTGGTCAGAGATATCAATTCAGACTCCTTAGCTGAACGAATAAATCGGTAATTCTATGAAAAAACCCCAGAGCCTCCAATGGAATCTCATCCCAGCTCCGCCACTGCTGTGACGGCTGAAGACACACACATGAATTGTGTCCAGATCTGCGAGCCTGCCCTAAAGATCAGTAATCTGAGAAAGGCAGCATCGCTGGAGACCCACACATCCACTCCTACACTGTGCCGGGCACTTTCCGTAAGAGCCTCCGAGAGGCAGCGCCGGAGGAAACAGCCTTCATTTAGATGTGTAACTGCGGGCTGGTGTGGCTCCCAAGAGGTCCCGTCTCTCCCTGGACACATGTGGAGACAGCATCATTACACTGAAATAGTCCCAGCAGCACGGAGAGCACAGGGCACTGCCCGCCCCTGGGAATGTGAATTTGCTGCAGACGCTTTACTCTCTGAGCCACGAGCTTGTCTGACAAAGGTCTTTAGGGCAGAAAACTGTTATGTTTTCATTGCCAAGCTTTTCATTTTCTCCTAACAAAAGTTTTTCTTGCTCCTAGGACTTAACTAACTTTCAGATATATACAGGAAGAAAAGAAAAGAAAATTGGTCAATACACGGCAGGACGCTTTGCCCCGGGATGCGACTACTAACGTGGGGTGTTTTAAATTGTCACCACAACGGAAAGAGCCTTAGGAAACCACCTTGGGGGACACACATAACACGTAACTGTCTCAGCCTGCTTCTGAAAGGCCTCAAGACCTGGAGAAGGGGGGCCCAGCTCTCCTGCCCCACCCCCACCGTGCCTTCTCAGCACACCGGTGACAGCTATAACGACGGATGGATTCACAGCTCGTTACGACGCCCCCACGAAGCTGTCACTGGGGTTCTGGCACTCTCCCCGTCTCGGGGAGAACCTGGTTCATCTCTGCTGGTCTTGATCACTGGCCCTACTTCTTTTCCAGAACAGAAGAGAATCAGGCTTCCCCTGTTGCCGTTGAGTATCTGTAGGAGCACGGCATCTCCGGGGACTGGGAAGTCACTCAGGATCGGGGTCTGTGATCCTTTGCTCGAACCTCCAATTGACAAGCTGTGCTTGGAGCGGGTGGAGGGTGGACTCCTCATGGGGTCGGGGGTGGGGGGAGCAGTGCGGGAGGGCATGGTGTGCACTGGCTGAAATTATGCAGAATGAGCTTATGGAGATGTGGGACACCCCGGGGGTTGGGCAGGGGACAGCCACTGGTGTCCGTAAAATTGAAGTGATATTCCCTTACCAGGGGAGGAACGGGGCCTACTGCAAGGAGACGGTGAAGGAATCAGTGCTGGGTTTGATGGGCTGGGGCTCTGCCGTTTACCGGCTTGTGTGGTTTGGGGCCAGTAACTTAATTGCACTGAGCCTTGGTTTCCTCATTTGTAAGGATCATAATACGCTATGTACCTCGCAAAAGGCCACTGCCTGTGATGAAAGCTGTGTATGTAAAAAAACTTTTTTTTTTTTTTTTTTAAATAGCAAAGCTCTATGTGCGCGCTCCACGCCCCCTAGGCACGTGTGGCTGGTTTTATTTAACCGAAATTAAGTAAAATGAAAAATGCAGTTCCTCAGTCACACCCGTCGCATTTCAAGTTCTCAACAGTCACGTGGGCTGGTAGCCGCTGTCATGGAAAGTCCGACTGGACGGTGCTGCCTTATGTCACCCTCGGTTTGTTTAGCCCGGTTATTTTCCAGCAAAGTCTGCCACCCGCCCCCTCATTGCCGCCTTGTGCTACCAATTTCCCCTCACGTGGCCTCTTACCTCGACTGCGGCGGGGAAAGGCCTGTGCGCCAAGGTGGTTCTTCCCTAACTGTGCGCCTTCAGCACAACTGACCCTTGCAAGAAACTCGCTCTTGTTTCATTCCAAAGCACAAACCTCGGGGAGGCTTGCGGGGAGGGGGGTGGGGGGCGGGGGCTAGCATCCTGTGGGTCTTTGCACCCGTTCACTTCCGTGTGGTTGTAGAGTCTAAGCTCCTTGCGGAGAAAGCCAGGGTTCAGTCTGGTCCAGTCAGTGCCTAATGCACGTATAGGGCCACTGGATATTTACTGTCACCTCTGAACCCCTACACGGAGAGGAGGGCAGGGCAAAGTAACCCCACTCAGGAAGACTGAGGAGGAGATGATTCTCAGCCACTTGCTCAAGGACACTCAGAGATGATGTGACAGATGTCTCGCACCCCAGCCAATTCCACCCTGTGACATAACCACCTCCAAGGTGGCCAGGACGGAAGAGCGCGTCCCCAGCGCGCACAAGGAGACAGATGGACGAGGGCCCTGTGCTGCCCGGTTTTGGACTCCAGAAGCAAAATCCACTCCGGTTAATTAATCCCACTCTGATCCTGGCATTTCGAGCGAATCCTGTTAAAAGACTAAAAATCAAATCAGAAGAGACACCCCTTCCTGCAAGTTCCTCAAGTCCTTTCCACATGAAAAGCAGGTCTCAAACTAAGGGAGATGGGGGACAGTTGATGCTAAAACCATCAATGAAACAACAAGCAAGCTGGGTAAGAGAAGAGATGCGAGGTTTTTGTCTCACGTGAGAAAATTCCCCCAGGCAGCCTGGTGGTTAAGAAGGTGGGGTCTGGGGCCGGAAAGGCCGGGTTTAATCCCAGGTCTAGCGCTCTATGGCTGACCCCTTGGGCGAGGTAGCTTCCCTCCCTGTGCCTCAGTTCCTCACCGTGGAAGGGGCAGGAACACTGCCTGAGTCGTAAGTTTGTGGTGAAGAGAAAGCAAGTAAAGCCGATAAAGGGCCTGGGCAGAGAGCCTGGCACCGAAGCAAAGTACCCTTTCCGGAAGCCCCGCGGTGGCCATCATCGTGAATCCACACATCGGGCTGAAGGGAGGAGAGACACTTTCAGATCAGCTGGTCCAACAACACAGGGTAGAGGACCTCCTTCCGAGCACCCCTCACCGATGCGCATCGGGGCGCTGCCTGGACACGTTTAGAGACATACAGGGGGTGGGAACCAGGGGTCCTTTCTTCTGGGAGATTCTATCTTGAATTCTGGCTTCTAAAGCCCGTCCACCTCCAGTGAATGTTAGTTCACTCAGCAGGAGACGGCGGCTTGTCATTTAGAACGGCTCTGTCCCTGCTCAACACGGCAGTCATTCAACCCCCTGGGGACTGTCTGGCCTCTCCACTTTGGGCAGAGCATCCCTGTGTCCCTTAAAGCTCACAGACGGCGCACTCGGCAGGCATTTGGTGCCCTGCCGCCCCCTTCTTGGGGCTCTCCTGCCTGCCAACATCCTCACGGGGAACGCCAGGTCTCACACTGCAGAGGCAGGCGGCTAGATCAACACATTCAAACAAAGGAAATCTGCTCTTTGTGACTATACCATTTTTTTTTAATTTTTTTAAATGTTTATTTATTTATTTTGAGAGACAGAGACAGAGCATGAGCAGGGCAGGAGCAGAGAGAGAGAGACACAGAATCCGAAACAGGCTCCAGGCTCCAGGCTGTCAGCACAGAGCCCGACGCGGGGCTCGAACTCACGAACTGTGAGATCATGACCCGAGCCGAAGCCGGATGCTCAGCCGACTGAGCCACCCAGGCGCCCCTACCGTTTTTTGTTTGTTTGTTTGTTTGTTTTTTAATTAGTAGACCCTTGCTTTCCTCAAAGAATCTCACGGGTCAATATAACATTAACTGAAGCGTTGGCCAGTTTTTTTCCCCGTTGGATTCCCAATCCTTCTGACGGAGTAGACAGAACAACACTCTGCACAGACAGTCTCCTTCTGACCCCACAGAAAGGCCGCAAGGCTTCCAAGAGGAGCTAACTTAATGTCTCAGACTAAGGAATTCCAACCTCTCAATGACAGGACTGACTGTCCCCTGAAACTGGAAGTCTCATCGTCTGCACGAATCTCCTCAGTCTCCCCCGCTCACAGGGAGGGTGCACACGAAGGGTAAGTGGGGCCCGTCCCCTTGGCTGGAGCCCTTTCTTAGAGACCCTCTGCAAACGGCCTCGGCTAGAGGGCGTGTTGGGGCTGGGGACAGTTCTTGGCCGGCCTGCGACACGGGACACAGAGTATACACCCTGGAGCGCCCCATAAGCCTCTAACCTGGAAACGGCGGTGGCTGTACTGAAAAAAGAAGGCATTCGCTGCGGTCTCTTGTGGTTACGTGTCTGGGACCCCAGGGGCAGTTATGTGTCAGGATTTTCGGGATCTCGCTTTATAAACGATCCCTGCCTGCTCCTTCCACTGCTCTTGAAACCTGGAGTCGAAAAGCCTCCGGATCCTCCACGAGACTGCTGGAGTACGTGCCGGGGTGCGGGCTCGCGAGGGAGAAAACGAGCCTCCCTTAGCCTCGACGGGTGTCCGCTGCAGAGATGAAATGGGCGCTCGAGAGGGGAGTCACGGAAATCCTTTCCATTTAGACACCCGTATGTGAGGGAAGAGAACGCCCCGTGCCGGGCTGTTCTCTCTTCCTCCCTTCCTCAGAGGGCCCTGGGGAGCAGGACGCGGGCTCCAGACAGGCCACAGTGCGGGTGGACCGCCAGCCCTCTGGCTCTAGTTTCTGCTCCACTGCCTCTCAGCCTTGGGTCTTGGGGCAAACGACTTACTGTCTGGGAGCTTGGGTCTTCCCGCGTGTACTGCTCAGAGTGTCGTATTAGGCTCAGCGGGCGCCCCTCAGGGCCAGGCCTGCGGTGAGTGACATTGGCTCCTGCCCCAGCCCTTCTACCCGCTGCCTTCTGCGCGGGCACATCACACGCCCTGCTCTGTCCGCCTCGGGGAGCCTTTCCTGGCCCCCAGGTGCCCTGCCGTGGCCCCCAAAACGTTGTACGCACATTTCTAATGCTGCACCTGTCACACTGTATTTACGAGTGGTTTTAAAGCATCTGTCTCTCCGACTAGAACGTTCACCTCTACGCCAGGGGGACTGCAGGAAAACCCTCGGCAGTACAACCAGTTGGAGGTAGGGGTGTGTGTGCGCGTGTGTGTGTGTGTGTGTGTGTGTGTGCGCGCGTGTGTGTGTATCACTTCTCTCTATTAAGAGAGATGGGTATTTATTTTAAGGAATTGGCTCACATGATTACAGAGGCATGGTAAGTCCAGTAGTACAGGCTGGTGAGCCAGAAGACCCAGGAAAAAGTTGCAGGTCAAATCCAAAGGCACTTTTTTGGCAGATTTCCCTCTTCTTTAATGTAGGTCAGGTCCCCCCCCCCCCCCACCGCCGCCCCGCGTTAAGGCCTTTGACTGATTAGATGAGGCCCACCCCTTACAGAGAGTTATCTACTTTACTCAAGGGTCTACCCATCTGTTAATCTCATCCAAAACACACCTTCACAGAAACATCAAGAATAGTGTTGGGCCACATATCTCCGTACTGTGGCCTGGCCAAACGGACACATAAAATGAATCATCACGACCTCTGAGCCCTGCTGATGTCAGGGGGTAAAACCAGAAAGGCCGGAGTCAGGAAGGGAGTGAGGTAGAGTGGGCACCCTCCCCCCCCCACCACCCCCGCCCCGGCACCTCGCACCCTGCAGAGCTGACGACAGACCGCCCTGGGAGCCGTACAAGTGCCGGAAAGTGCCGCTTCCGCCTGGAATGCAGACAGACGGCAGTGGGGCCGAGGATTACGAAGCACAGCCACTGTCCTGACCACTCGGCTGTAACTGGGGCTCCACAGACCCAGCGGCTGGAGACTGGAGCCAAGCTGCCCAGGGGGAGTGTGATGAGCTTGGAGACACAGTGCCGAATGTGCCAGATCTCTGAGAAGGCAGGACTGGGCCTCCACGTCCCAGTGCTTGGCCCAGTGCTACAGATAACAGGTTCTCGGGAAGTATGTATTCAAAGAACTGAATGTTCCCGAGGAGGGGTTGCACAGAGTGAACCTCCCTCCCTTGTCCCCAGGGAGCCTCACTGCAAAGGACACTACTGAGGTGGCACGGGCCACCAGAGGCTGTGCAGGGACAGAGGGCCCAGGCTGCACATCCAGAGTAAATCCTGCTGTGGGACAGGTCCATTATGGCAACTGCCCGAAGCCTGTGCTCAAGCCCACTCGGGTCTGGGGTCCAGCTGGAGATCCCAGCCCCAGGCTGAGCTGAGGGTCCCCCGAGCCCGCAGGGAGACTAGGATGGTCCTTCTGAGCAGATATGTTGGCCTGAAGCACATGCACTTTCCCTGCTGGGACAAAGGGATGCTCAACTGAATCTTCCCATGAATCCTCCTCTGGCTCAGGGGGAGAAGGGAGGGCAAGACCCCTCTGCCTGGGGCCTGGGGCCGCAGCCAGGCAGGGGCAGCGAGGTGGGGTCAGCCGTGACCGCAGGGCCGGCAGGCCTGACAGCTGGGAGAAGGTATCCCGAACAGCGCGCGGCCGGAGAAACCAGCCGGAGCCGGGATCTGTCCCTCGGGTGCCACATCCGGTGTTCGCCGGCCCCCACCTCCTCCTTTTGTGCAGTCCGTACCCTGGCCGATCCCGGCAGGCGAACACCTCACACCTCCCCTGTAGTGGAGCTCGGCCACCGCTTCTGAAACCCGTGTCGGCACCTGCCCGGACCACGGCAGAGCCAGGGAGCAGGTGGCAATGCCGGCTCGAAGGGCCGCCCGCGCTCCTGACCAAGCGTAATTTAAGCCGCTGGCTGTCGGTGGCCTGTGAAGAAGGCTTCCTCAATACAGGGCAGTAGGACAGACACCTGGCAGGTCGGGGGCGGGAGGGGGCTTCCGGGACCACCACACGGTGGCTTCCCGAGAGAGACGGCGGTCACCTCGTGTGCCCCACTCTTTTGGTGAAGTCTCTGGCCGACGCTGTCAGGGCCCGAGCCTTGATCAGTGTTTGCTGCTGTTAACTGAACCAGAAGGGCCGGACAGGACAGGAAGGGCAGGCAGGGAGGTGCCGGCCGCCCCAGTGAGGGGGGAGCAGCCCCGCCGGAGCTTCTGGGGAAGGCCCACGAGGAGGGGGAGTGAGCCGGCTCATCAGTCACCGCGAGAACCATCTTCCCTTGGCCTCCCTGGGCCCGGCCCGGGGCTCACCTGGATGATGAAGCCGGTGGAAGAACACTGCCTGACCCAGAGGCTGAATTTCCGCTTTTTCCTCTTTCGCAGTTCCCGCTCTGTGCACGTGGCGATGAACACAGGGTCCTCGTCAATCAGGGGTTCGTGTAGCACCTGCCAGAAACGAGGGAGCAGAGAAGCTGAGCTCGGGGGGGGGGGGCCATCAGATTTGGGCTCAATCCTAGTCTCTGCCTTTGACCAGCTGCGTGACCCTGGCTAAGTCACGTTTCCTTTCTGATCCTGGGTCTCCTCATCTATAAAAGGGTAGCAGTTTCAATATTTACACCAGCGATTTGGGGAGAACTCAGTAAGAAGCCGTAGGCAAGGCACTTAGCACAGGCCCTGACATATAGTAGGTATTTAGTAAATGGAAATTTGAAAAAGTAACTGAAGAGGCGCCTGGGTGGCTCAGTCGGTTAAGTGTCTGCGTTCAGCTCAGGTCATGATCTCACAGGCCGTGAGTTCGAGCCCCGCACCGGGTTCTGTGCTGACAGCTCGGAGCCCGGAGCCTGCTTCGGATTCTGTGTCTCCCTCTCTCTCTCTCAAAAACACATAAACGTTAAAAAAAAAAAAAACTTAAAAAAAATTTTTTTAATCTTATTATTTTTTTTTTAATTTTTTTTTCAACGTTTTTATTTATTTTTGGGACAGAGAGAGACAGAGCATGAACGGGGGAGGGGCAGAGAGAGAGGGAGACACAGAATCGGAAACAGGCTCCAGGCTCCGAGCCATCAGCCCAGAGCCTGATGCGGGGCTCGAACTCACGGACCGCGAGATCGTGACCTGGCTGAAGTCGGACGCTTAACCGACTACGCCACCCAGGCGCCCCATTAATCTTATATTTGAGAGAGAGAGAGACAGAGAGAGAGACAGAGCGTGAGTGGGGGGAGGGGCAGAGAGAGAGGGAGACACGGAATCCGAAGCAGGCTCCGGGCTCCGAGCTGTCAGCACAGAGCCCGACGCGGGGCTCGAACCCACGAACTGGCAGATCAAGACCTGGGCTGAAGTGGGACACTTTAACCCACTGAGCCACCTAGGTGCCCCCCAAAAAACTTTTTTTTTTAAATAAAAATAAAAAAAATAAAAAGTAACTTAATTTTTATTTTATATATTTATAAGATACACATTTAATCTCTCTATATATTTTAAATACATTTATAATCATCTTATTACAATAATAGTAATAATAATAATAATTATTATTATTATTATTAGTGGCCGAAGGTCCCCAGGGCAAACTCTCACTTGGGGGAGGGATCTCCAGCAGGGGCCCTGACCTCTAGCTAGACATGCCCACCTGTCTTCAGGAAACACCTCTCCCCTGCTGGGCAGCCCCAACCGCTAAAAAGTTCTTTCCCTCACGGACTCAAAATTTACCTACATTCTATCTGAGCCTATTGATCTGCCTTCTGTCCCTGTGAGAAACAAAGGAAAACACACACTATTTCTGCAGGTATTCCAGACCGTGCTCAGGTTGGCCCACAACCTCCTCGTATCCCGGGCCGAACAATCTCTCTTTAAAATCCGCCCCTGACGTGAATCTGACGCCTGTGGCCTTGGGGCCGACACCCAGCCTCTGGCTCTCCTCCACGTCGTCACGTCCTTCCAGACGCGGGATTCCCGAGGTGATGTTCACACTTACTTCATCTATTTCTATGTCTTTATGACATGCTTATTATGATGTGTTCAATGACAAGACTCTAAGGTAGAAAGAAATGGGGTAACAAAAATGGGCTCCAAGGAGTGCTCAAAGTTTTGCGTCTTTCAAAGCTAAAGCTTTTGGGAGGAGACTTTTGGCTCAATCTAGGAATCTGCTACACGTCTCCCCCAAGTCCAAGGTCAAGCTCAACTGTGAATTGGGGGGTGTGGCTGAATTTCATCGAAATGAAGACTGTGGGAAGCGACAGGATTCCAAGAACCCTCCCCAGTGCCCTAGATGAGGGGCCGGTAAACTACACTGGAGTCTGGCCCACCACCTGTTGTAACTAAGGTTTTATTGGGACCCGCCATGCTCACTCGCTCACATATTGTCAACGGCTGCTCCTGGACTCCAACGCCAAACCGACAAGACGCATCGGGGACCGTATGGCTTGCACAGTCTAACGTACCGACTGTCTGGCCATTGGCAGAAAAAGTGTACCAACTCGTTCTCCACCGGTGCTTTGGGACCTTTAGTGAACAAACTAGTTACCCGGGATCCTACCGACGGGTGAATTCTGATTTAGTGGGTTTGGGGCAGGGCCGGAGTTTCTGCGTTGCCGACAGGTTCCCAGGTGACGTCAGACCACGGTCTGACAAGGGCAGACTGGAGGACGATACTTAGCAACTGCGATTTGGACGCTATCCTCTCCACCTCCCATCAGTGCTACCTGGAATTCCATTTAAAACAGCAACAGACTGGAAGGGTTCAGTGTGGCCCCCTTCAGTTTTTCTGTTGTTGGACACATGTGGACGTGGCGCCTGGCCCTGCCCGTCTTACGCTTATGAACGGGAGGGCTGAAGAGGCTGCCGGCCACAGGCCCTCACGCCTTGCTGACTCTGTGGGCTCATAAAATATTCAAAACCCCATTTGGAGCCACTGTAGCAAAATGGACACCACCCCCCCCCCCACCACTGTGGTGCTCCATTTGAGCAGAGGGGGGATGGGGAAAAGGGCAGAAAGGAGTCCTTTCGCTGCCTGCGTATTCCCTGCTCCATCAGGCCTGCTGCAGAAGCATGTCCTACTCACCCCCTCCGAAGCCACAGTACAGAAAACTGCCCTCTCTCCCTCATCTTCAGAAAGCCAGCGTACCTCTGGTCCGTGTGCGTTTACCCAAACTCAGGGGCGCGTGGATATTTCATCGCATGCCTCACCAAAGCAACCTCTGCGTGAAAACTACCCATGCCGGAAAACCACTTCTCTCTCCGCCGGGCTGCCCACCGGCCAGCATCTCTCCGCTCCCCAAATGTACTTCCCGAGTCCCCTTCTGTGTATGACAAGCCCGTCTGGGGGCATGGCAGTCGGTGAGGGGAGAGGAAAGGCAAAGCATCCATTTATTTACTTGTATAATCGCTCCCTGAAAATATCCTCCTATGGAACCTGTCCCCACTTTTGAGGACATGAAGCATCTCTCTGTTTGGCACTCGGGTATACGCACGCGTGCGGACAGGCGTGCGTGCGACTTGTGGCTGCGTGGGTTACCGGCAGACTGAGAGCCGTCAGCTTTCTGAAGGCTCTGCGAAAGCTTCGACTCATCCTGGAGGGTCGCAATTTGCTGGAAGGGAAAGGCTCCAGAGATGGCGGGGCAGAGGGTGCGTGTCGGGGGTAGAGCATGTGTGAGGGAGGGAGCAGGATGTGGAAGGGACGCTTGGCAGCCAGGAGCAGAACCACCCACACGTGCTGGAGAACTGTTCCGACCGCCCTCAGCAGGCAGAGTGTAGACCCTTCAGAGGGGCCCTGAGGCTCTGGGGTGCCAGATGGCCAAACTCACTGTGCCATCATCTTCTATCCAAATGAACGTTCCAGAGCCCAAGCAGGGACTTTTCACGGAGCAGAAAAGCTGGAAAACCAGGACACCTTTACAGTTTCTAGCGTCTTCGGACATCCAGATGGCTAACAGACACATGGAAAGATGCTCAGCATCACTCATCACCAGGGAAATGCAAATCCGAACCTCAGTGAAATACCACCTAACACCTGTCAGAAAGGCTAGCACGAACAACTCAGGCCACCACAGATGTTGGCGAGGATGCGGAGAAAGAGGATCTCTTTTGCACTGTCGGTGGCGATGCAAGCTGGGGCGGCCACTCTGGAAAACAGCGTGGAGGTCCCTCCAAAAACTAAAAATAGAGCTACCCTATGACCCAGCGATTGCACGACTAGGTATTTATGCAAAGGGTACAAGACTGCTGATTCAAAGGGGCGCATGCACTCACCCCAATGTTTACAGCGGCGCTATCGACAATAGCCAAAGTATGGAAAGAGCCCAGATGTCCATCGATGGATGAATGAAGAATGTGGTGAATATAGACAGTGGAGTATTACTCGGCGATGAAATAGAATGAAAGCCTGCCATTTGCAGCGACGTGGATGGAAGCAGAGTGTATTGTGCTAAGTGAAATAAGTCAGTCAGAGAAAGACAAATAACCATATGATTTTGCTCATATGTGGAATTTAAGAAACAAACAGACGGACATAGGAAATGGAAGGAAAAGCAAGATAAAAACCGAGAGGGAGACAAACCATGAGATACAGAGAACAAACTGAGGGCTGCTGGCAGGCTAGCAGGGGGCGGGGGGGGGGAGGGCAAATGGGGGATGGGCACTAGGGAGGGCACTTGCTGGGATGTGCACCGGGTGCTATATGTAAGGGATGAATCGCTAAATTCTACTCCTGAAACCATTATTACGCTAGATGTTAACTAAGGGGGACTTAAATAAAAGTTTTTAAAAAAGAAAGAAATTCTAGATTCTTCAGTCAGGGAGGACAGGAAGCCTCTCCGGGAGGCAGATGCATTGCTGAGAAGAGAAGCAGTGTGGGAGCCAAGCATACTGTGGCCGATGCTGGAGGTCAGGGGAAGACGCCCCTCACCCCGGCAGGCCCGTGGGACGGAAGGTCCCGCCCCACACAGCAAGGCCAGCGCTTTCCAGGGCACGCAGGGTCCAGCTGCTTCTCTGCACAGGAAGGGGGTACAAGGACTTGTAGGAGCCCCCAGCTAACAGGAAGACCTAATCATGTTCAAAATCAATCACACGCTGCAGTTCATGATTTCATCCCCCTCGGCTGACCCTCTCGTGCCTACGGACACAGGGCTGGCTCAACGGTGCCCACAGTCAGGAGAAGGCAGAAGGAGAGGAAAATGCCATCTGATTATCAGCCAACGGGAAAACGGATCCGAGGGCCCTGGGACGTTCCCTCTGCCTCGGGTTCCTGTCCTTTGGACGGAGTGTACTGGGTGTTCTGTTTGCCCCCAAAACCCACTTTCCACCCCTCCTACGCCTTTCCACCCCTCTTATAAACCACACACCATCCAGGCCTCTGTTCCCGGCGTTGGGTTTGTTTGGCCAACCTGGAGGCCTGAGCGAGAGAAGGAGGAGGCCCCCTGCCTGCCCGTGCCCTCACCTCTGGGCTCCGAGGCCCACACCCTCTCCTTGGCCCGCGGCTGATACCAGTTTCCCACTGCTGTTACCAGTCCTGTCACGTCCCTGCACCCTGACCACACGCCATCCACAGTCCCCCGCATCCGGTCGTCCTCAACTGCCCTTCTAGAACACAGGACTCGTTTCCTGCTGGGATCCTGACCAACACAAAAGGCGCTAGATACCAAGATCGTAGCCAAAAGAAGACACAACCTCACAAACACGAAAATCAAATACAAAGGATATGTTAAAAAAAAAAAAAAAAGAAAGGAAATAAAGGAGAGAGGGAAAAAACCCTCCAACACGACCAAGGAGCCCTTCCCCAAAGGAAGACTTATCTTGGGACTCTCTTCTTTCTCTCGGCCTCGCCAACCCGGAAACAAAGAACAGACGTGGGGGCAAGAATAAAGCGAACGTCGTCCCCGGGCTCTCAGTGGTCCTGGTCTCCTGGCTGCGCACCTGAACCACGCAAGGGAGGAAGGCCGAGCTGCCCGCGCGGGTTGCCGTCCAGCCACTGCTGGCTCGGGAAGGTGCCAGGCCCCCTCAGGGCACCCATGCCTGGGCTGGGAAGGGACAGGCCTATAATCTCAGAATTGGCCGGGAAGGGACAGGCCTATAATCTCAGAATTGGCCGGGAAGGGACAGGCCTATAATCTCAGAATTGGCTAGCGGGCGCCACAGTGTGCCCCAAGGCACCCCGGGCTCCAGAGACGCATGCGCACATGGTGACCGCCCTGGGCACAGGTCTCAGGGTATCCGATCCCGCAGTTTCAGAAGGCAGACAGCACGAGGCCGGTTCACAGCAGCACACAACACACATGAATATAACCCTGGCTAAGGCTGGCCTGGTCCCGGGACTAGAAGGATCTTCAGCAACCTTATCTTGCAGCTGTTAAATAGCAATCATCCAAGCAGCCGGCTGTTTGGTTCTTGAGAGATACTCAGCCCACAGCTTCCTCCAGGGGCTCTTCGAATGTCTGGCCCCAAGGATGGTCAGAATACTGTATTTTACCCCTTGCATCCAGCCGGAAGGGCCCCAGTTTGGTTCATTTTCAACCAAGCAAATATTTAGCGCAGCAAAAACGAATGTGCCCGGCCCTGTATTTGGTCCTGCAGGGCCTGTTGAGGGCAGGGCCAGCGTCCCCAAAGGATCCCACCTCCTGTTTAGAAGGTCAGAGACACAACTGGGGACAAGAAAGACTGGCACTCGGCTGCCCTATAAATAGTGGGGGGGGGGGGGGGGTTGGCCCTGCACCGGGCCCAGGAGACTCGGTAAGTGCTAAGGCAGAGAGAAGAGGGAAGAGCTTTCTCGGCGTCAGAAAGAGCATCACAAACACCTGGAAATCATAACGAGCCCAGCACATTCACAGCACAGCAGGGGGAACGCTTCCAGAAATTGTTTTAAGGCTCCCACAGACCTGAAATAGAGTGAGATCTTCCCCCACAAAAACCCTGTGATTTTCAGCCGCACAGAGAAAAAGGCAAGCTACGGAGACAGGCAAAGAGAGAACATCGAAAAGAATTTGAGGTTTATGAAGAAGGCCCTTGGAGGAAACGCACGAGGAAGAGTGGGTAGATGGATGGCTACTCAAACGCATAAATAAAAATGACGTCAACTTTGGTTTCCACACTGCACAGGCCAAAAGGAACTGGGCTCACGTGGGCCGAACACGTCCTAAAGTTTTGGGCTCAGGAATGAGCTGCCTCCCCAGTTTGCGAGGCCAGCAGAGCAGTTTGGAGGACGATTCCAGAACGCCTCTCTCACCACAGCCAAGTGTACTGGCCACAGGTCGACACCAGAAGGCAGCCGCTCAGGAGCTGAGGGCACACAGAGCCTTCTAGAACCAGTTAGGGAAGTTGGGGTGGTGTCAGGGGGGCCCTAACAGACCTGGGGCTCTATGGAACCCTGGTCCAGAGGCCCCGCTGGTGACAGTGTGCCAGGTGGACCCCCGCCCCCCACCTGAGTGACTCTGGGTTACCTGCAGGGCGACTGAGATCCGGCCTCCTGGCCTCCTTCCCTCTGCCACCTACGAGGCTTCGGCCCTTTCCACCACCAACCCGGGAGTACATCCCTACTCAGAGAACACGGGAAAGTGACCCATCAGAGGTTCTTCTTAATCTAAGAATATTGGGGCACCCAGGTGGCTCAGTTGTTAAACATCCGACTTCCGCTCAGGCCGTGATCTCGCGGTTTGCGGGTTCAAGCCCTGCGCTGGGCCCTGTGCTGACAGTGTGAAGCCTGCTTGGGATTCTCTCTCTCTCTCTCTCTGCCCCCTCTCCAACTCGTGCTTTCTTTCTCTCAAAAGAAATAAACTTAAAAATATATATATGAGAAACGTCCGAGCCTGGAAAACACGCAATTTGGAAAGAAAGCGCCATTACGGGGAGGGGGGTACGGGAAGAGGGGCAGGCAGCGGCAGAACCCCGCTCTCTGGGGTCCCTGCGGCTTGGGCCGTGAGTCCATCGCTCCCCCGCACTCCGGGGAGGGCGGGAGAAGGCAGGACAGGGGGCAGGGGGCGGTCCCGGGGCACCCCCGCGGCCGATCTCACCTGGGTTTGGGAAGGCCTGAAGGCAGAGTCGAAGCCGTTCTGCAGGGAGTCGAGGAAGGGCTGGACCTTGTAGAGGCCGTGCGTGGTCTGGCTGGAGCGGAAGGCCACCACGTGGAAGTACTTGAGGATCTTCTCGAAGCGAGCCTGGCTCATGACCAGGGCGAGGCTCCTGTTGCTGTAGAAGCCGCCGCTCCAGATGCTGAGGACCGACTCGCAGTGGGAGATGCTGGTGGAGATCATGTAGCCCAGGAACGCCTTCATCTCCGTCAGCGTCACCTCGGCCCAGGCGCCGTCGCTGCCGAAGCGCTCCTGGAACTTCTTGGCGTACATGTTCGTCTGCACCACCATGTTCTTGAGCACGTTGTCGGGGACAAAGAGCTGGAAGAAGTCCATGGCACTGGCGCTGGGGGGCATCTTTCGGGTTGGACCTAAAACGAAGGCAGGCCGGGGGTTCATTGCCGCAACCACCACCGCAGGGTGCACCCTGCCCCCGCCCCCTCCCAGCGCAGCTGGCTGGCCCGAGCCCCTCCCCCCCCGCCATGAACTTCGGTCCCCTTCCCTGGACAGCGGCACGCGCGCGCCCTGCCGCCCGGGCCCCGCACCTGCAGGTCCTCCCTCCACCGCGCACCCCAGGCCCCGCGTTCTTCCCTGTCCAGCAAATTCAGAGAAAGGGACGCGCGAGCCGTGGGAAAAGACCCACGCAAGGTCACACTGAACTTAACACAGGAGCTCCGCCGTGGCTTTCTGCCTTTCGTTTCGCTTTCTTGTAAGTTGACTTCTGTAAGTAAGAATGCTTTCACCCCTCGGGGCCTGAAAATTTCCACCCAGGAGAGGCTGCAATGTTTATTTCCTGGTGCTCTCCACGTGGCAATTTGGAATTTATTGGTGAATACATCTGAAGGGGCTTGTTCAGATAATTTCACCAATGTAATAAAGAGCTCACAGTTTTGGGGCGCCTGGGTGGCTCAGTCGGTTGAGCGTCCAACTTCCGCTCAGGTCATGATCTCACAGCTCCCGAGTTCGAGCCCGGCGTCAGGCTCTGTGCTGACAGCTCATAGCCTGGAGCCTGCTCCGGATTCTGTGCCTCCTTCCCTCTCTGCCCCAACCCACTCGCATTCTGTCTCCGTCTCTCTCAAAAATAAATAAACATTAAAAAGAGAAAATTAAAAAAAAAAATCTCACAGTTTTGACTAATGCAGGGACAGCGTTCTGAACTACATACACATCCACCCGTAAGAGATACGGCTTCCAATCCCAGTGTCTTAAGTCAGGCTAACAGGATGTAGAGGTTTGTAGGAGACCAGCTTTTTTTATTTAAAAAAAATTTTTTTAAGTAATCTCTACACCCAACTTTGGGGCTTGAACTCACGACCGGAGACCCCGAGTCCACCGACTGACGGAGCCAGCCAAGTGCCCCCTGAGGAGACCAGCTTTGCAATTTCTAATCAAAGCCGGGCACGCTCTTCAGAATTTTAACCACCGCCCCTAAACCTTCTCTACTACTGATTTAGGCAGTCTCTGAAAAACACGTTTTTTTCGCAGCAAAATAGGACAATGTACACCCAACCGCCCAGGTTTCAGATCGGGTAGAGTGGGGAGGTGAAACCCTGAATTTACATCTAGCTAAATGCACAGTCTTGGATAAATTCCCTCTTTCCCACGAGGAAAGCGGAACACCTGCTTCGCAAGGCTGTTGTGAAAACCTAGAGACCTTTACTGAGATGTTATCAGCAGAAATCCACTGCCCTGGGCTCTGGGCTCTGGAATGCTCAATTGCTCTCATGTTGGAGAAAAAAACCCTGAAGCCCGGAGAGTGAAGTGACCACCATACTCACTGTCACCAACCAGTTACTGGAAGGGCACCAGGCAGTCCTGGTGCCACTGGCACCTAACTGCTCTCGGAGCAGGTGGCCCTGGCTGCAGGGACAGCGAGGCCAGGAGACAGCGGGGCCCCGGTGAGTAAGAGCGGCCTGCGGCCTACAGCCCCACACCCACTCTTTAGTGGAAATCCTCTTATTGCAGCAAAGCCTTGCACCCTCCGGTGGGTGAAGCCATAAATTATTCAGGGGTAGCTCTCAAAGAGGAGAAAAACCAGCATTTTAATTGCTACATCATGCTGAGTGAGCAGAATGAAATTTTCTCTTCCAAAAGTTATCTTTAAAGCAATTTCGCCTCCCGGGCTATTTCGCAATGAATCCTCCCAGCAAACTCTGCCCTGGCCAACTGTTTAATGAAGAAACGGGGAAGTAGCTGGCTCCCTCTTATCTGTTTAGTTTGGATTTACAAGCATCCTCCACTGCCTGTCACAGCTGTTCTGATTCTTCGTATTGGAAAGTGTTGGCACAGGCCAGTCCCTGGGAAGGGATGGAGGGAAGGAGGGAGGGACAAGATGCTATTCAGTAGATTCAACCCATATCGCCAACCTTATAATAGGGCTATTTAGTAATATGGCTCTGGGGGTGGGCAGCACCCCCAGCCAAGACAAGACTCTCTTACATTTGATTCATTCACAGGAGCTTCTCCGGCTATTACCCCACGTGATCCTTACAACATCCTCGTGAAGCCTCGTCCCCTTTTGCAGGGAAGGAAACAGAAGCTCAGAAGTATAGGGATCCAGCCCAAGGTCACTCACTTGTAAGCGCCTTATCGTTGGGGCGACCGTCTTCCCACCTGGCCCAGCACCAGTCTGAGAGCACCTGCTGCTGCTGTAATTATTAACGCGCCACTTCTGCTCTCGCGAGTGGACAAGAAGGGATGTGGCCGTCCTGCACACAGTGCATACACACGGCTTAAACCAGGTGCATGGTCCTCAAACCCCCCCTGAGCTCCCGCTACCTCCGGCACGCACACATTTCATGGTGGGCTATGTAGGGTTACAATGCACAGCCAGAAGGAATTCTGAAGGGAAAAAAACCGCAAAGGCGGCATGGAAGTGGGGGTGGGGGTGGGGGCAGGGTGGTAGGAAGGACCTGTAGTGCCCGCATTTACCTTCGGGTCTGCCGAAGGGAGACAGGGCTCTGCGTGATGACGCATGACCAGGCTATTAACTCATACAGTCATCTCCCGGCCGGGGGAGGCCGGTGCTCTCCCCTGCTCCCCGCCCCACCATGTCACCAAGTCACTCTTCAGGGCTTGGTTCAACCATCGCCCACCTGGTTCCTTCAGCCCCCCGGGGATCACCTGCTCCCTCAATCCCAGGATGCCACAGCAGGCCCACGGGCCCAGGGTAGCATTAAGCATGGTCCAGTGATGCTCAGATTCCCTGAAGAGATTCCCCCCCACCCCGAACCACTACCCCAAGGTAGAAACCGACCCCCTCTTTCCAGGAGCGACATCTACAAAAGCAGATGTCCTGTTCAGGGGGTGGACTGTAACGCAAGGGCAGTTAGCAGAAACCGCTTATTCCGAGAACACTCACGGGTGTCGTATGGATCCTAGGAAGAGAGGAGTAAGACCCAGTGCTCTCTCCCCAGGAAGTTCTCGGTATAGGGACAGGAGCAGGCAGCAGACAGTGACCAGTGATGTCAGGCTCGGGGGAGGCCGGTGCTCACAAGAGGGACCCAGAGTCCAGATCCTGGGAGTGGGGGCGGGGGGGATGGACGAGCTGCGTGAGACGGCTCTCGAGACTGGCGGCTGCAAAGGGGTGGCGGCCAAGAGGTTACAGAAGATCTTAGGCACTGAGAACATCTCCCGCAAAGGCCCTGAGTTTAGCGGACTGTGCAAGAGAGAAGGCTGGCTGCAGGCACTGGGGGGCAGAGCCCGGACTCCCTGCAGCGAGGCGAGAAGGGCTGTGAGCACCGCGGATCGTGCTCCCGCTTTAGGGGGAATCACTACAGGTGGTGTGTGGGGAGGGCCTGGGGCTGTTCCTAAAGCCAGTGAGCACCGGGGGGACCTGAGGGGTGGCCGCACAGCTTCCCCTCCTGGCTCCCTCACCTCTACACACGGCGCCGTGCTCAGTTTCCATACAGGTGTGCTGGGCAGGGGGAGCAGACTGTGGGCGAGCCGGGTACCGGAGGCGGCCTGAACCCCGGGGCCTCATCAATTTGTCATTTCCACTTGAACCAGAGCATCTTACAACACACGTGTCCAGGCTGAAACTCCAGATGCCTCACTGTCCTCTCCCGTTTTGCTCCTCCCCGCCCGCCCCCCCCCCCCCCCCCGACACCAAAACCACCACAGGTTCCTCTGCTGCCGGCGCCCCGCATCCCGCCCACCCGCGCGTCCTGCTGCTGGAGTGTGTGATCAGCCACCCATTGCTCTGACCCAGGCAGCCACCACCCCTGGCCTAGAAGGCAAAAACGGTCTCCGCCCAAAGGATTCACAGCAACAGGAAAAATCGTTGAAAGAATATAAACCAGGTCGCTACAGTCCCCTGCTGAATTCAAACACTCCCGGGACTTGCCACCGCGTTAAAGCGAACCCACATTCCTGACCAAGCGCTCGGGGCCCTGAAGGGGCGGGTCACAGCTACCCACCCCCATCCCAGGCCGCTCTCCAAGGGCAGCTGAGCACAAGGGGTGCAGGCAGGGCTGGGGTCAGGCCCAGGCTCTGGCACGCTCCTTCCACCCCAGGGCCTGCACCCATGCAGACCCGTCCGCAGGAAGCAAGCCTTCCTTGATGAAGCCCCCAACCACAGAGAGCTGGTCCTGTCCATCCCCATCCAGACTACACTTCCTTCCTGCATTTATCAGAGGCCACGGTTGTTCGGTTAGGGACTTACACACCCGTTCTGGTCCGCCTCTGTGGTCCCGCCCTCTGACCCGGCCGCAGTGTGACGGCCCGAGGTAAAGGCCGGCGGTCGCAGCGCTCTAAGCCCGGCCCACGGTATGCCGGACGCCCCTGCTGACAAGGTGGATAGAGTGGGTGAGTGGGGAAGGCCGATTCCACGGCCCACGCAGGAGGAAGGGCCTCTTTGCTGCGCCCCATGGAAGGGATCCGGTTTCGTGGACAGCAGCCCATGTTGACATCTGATAAAAAAGGTAAGGACAGCCAGAAATATCTGTGTGGAGGCGGAAGCCTACGTGGCCGAGGTCTGCAGCTGCTGGTTACGTGACCGTGGCCAGGCCACGTAACCTCTCTGCATCTTGGTTTCCTTCCCTGGCCAGTGGGGGTAAGAACCACCACGGAGGGAATGAAAGCCACAGGCCGTGGCCCGTCCTGGCCGGTCCACCACGAGCCCCGTTTGGTGTGAGGGTCCCGCAGGAGCGACCGCCGCCCGCTTTCACGGTGCCCGCTTCATGGCCACAGCCACATGTGGCCCTGATCCCCTCCTTCACACCGTCTGGAAGGAAAGTGTGGTTTTCTCAAGTCCAACCTTCCAGGGACAAAAGCAGTCATTTTGAGATGTGAAGGGCATTTTGCATCAACTGGCATCGTGGGGCAGCAATCGTCTGCAGCTTTGTGACACAGATAAGGATCCCTTCGTATTCTGAATTAAGGGCTTAAAATAACAAAATGAGGGGCGCCTGGGTGGCCCCGTCAGTTGAGCGGCCGACTTCGGCTCAGGTCACAATCTCGCGGTTCGTTGAGTTCCAGCCCCGAGTCGGGCTCTGGGCTGACGGCTTGGAGGCTGGAGCCTGCTTCGGATTCTGTGTCTCCCTCTCTCTCTCTCTCTCTGCCTCTGCCCCGCTCACACTCTGTCTCTCTCTGTCTCTCTCTCTCTCTCAAAAATAAACATTAAAATGTTTAATAAAATAAATAATAAAATAACAATGATTCTCCCCAGGCAAAATCAAGCAGATATAAAAATATAAAAGAACATCCTGTGCGATCACAAAAATATTCCTCTCAGCTGAGATGTGAAAAAAAAAAAATCAAGATATTACATTCTGTAAAAAGGTAACGTAGGAAATAGCCAAGCTATTGTGCTCAGCACCGGCTGCAGCTGGGCCTTTTTCTTGGGCTGAACCAATCCTCCTGTCTTCTCCGTTTCTCTCCTTCCTCCCTCCGCCCGTGGCTGACGTGCAGGACAAGCTGTCTGTCTGACGAGCTGTCTGTCTGCCAAGCTGCCGAGGCCCGGGTCTCGGCTGCAGAATCCAGCCACACGGCCACTCGAGACCTCCAAGGCTTCCTTCCTTGTTTAACCTCGTGGCTCATGGCTACATGACCGGGAACAAATTCGATTCGCAGCCAGATCAAGGAATGTCCACACAGAGGCAGGAGCCTTGGGTAGGAGTCCAGGCCGTGTTCCTGACCTCCCCGGGGCTCGACCCCTCATCCGTGTGGCCCGATGGGGTAACGCACACCTGTCTCACCGGGCAGCTGGGAGCCGCGTCCAGCTCCCGTTTTGGTTTAGGTGTGACCGACCTGCAACGCTTACCCACGACATACCAACACAGGCTCAGATGAGCGTTAAGTCCTCGAAATGGTGTCTTCCCACCGGAGGACACGTGAGACTCCTCGCCGCTCTCCAGGGCCTTTAGAAAACATGCAGAAACCTGGCCGGGAAACCCAAGTACGGCATCAGTCACGCAATTTATCGCTTGCAAGGCTTCCTTGTCAGGAGCACGGAAGGGCAAGCCGTGTGTGTGTGCGTGTGTGTGCACGTGCACGCCTGTGCCCATGCGTGGTCTCCCTCATGTTAATCCAGCCCAGTGGCGGGAGAAGACACCGGCAACACAGAGACAATTCTGGAATGGGACGCCTGAGGTGACGCCGTTCACAGGAGTAGTTCTCGTAGAAGAGGGCTAATGTGTTGGCGACGTTAAAGCTACACCCCTGACCAGATGTCACGTGACAAAGAACTGCTTTGCAGAGAAGGGGGGGGCACGCACCCACGCCTGACATATAAAGGATTTTCAAGACAGCCCAACTTCAAGAACGAGGCACCCATACACCTATAAGGAACAGTCTTACACGACTGTGTAAGGTGAATAGTCTTCATCTATGTGTGACGGCCAGCTCAAGGGCCTGCCACCTGCAGTGGGGGGCGGGGGGCGGTGGGGAGGGACCCTGACCATCTCCACGTGCACTGAGCTAACGGGGAGCAGCTGGAACCGAACGGATCCGCTCTCGCCTGGGCCTGCGGACCCCCCCCCACCCCAGGGTCCTCTCTCTCTGGAGCTCTGGTCGTTTACATTTCAGGTCACGCACACAGACTGTTCTCTGGACTTTGTTAGTGAACGGAGATCAGGTCACACGCACTTGGACGGGCAGAACAGGGAACTTCTACTGCTCCCGCCGCATCCGGTTTTGATGTAAGCAGCAAGGTGACAACACGGGAGGGGCTGTGACCCCGACCAACAGCTCAGGTGTCGAAGGAAGGAACGAACGCTGCCAGTCGCAAAGCTTCATTGCGAATGTGACTCCCTTAGTGGCAGTAGCCTAAAGGCCAGGTGACGGGGCTACTCCGTGGCATCCAGGAGTCCGTGAGTCCTCCCACGGCTAAGAGTCCGTGCGGCCTGTGAGAACGGCTGGTCCAGGCTCAGACCCCACGCCCAGGACCACGCGCATCCCCTGTGCCCCCGGACCAGGCTTCTCCACTAGGACACTTCCCCACCCAAAGCACAGATTTCACTTTTCCTTCGTGCTGAGCTAAAGCATAGCGGGGAGAGGTAGGTGGCCGTTAAGGATGAGAGGCGGGGTTGGCCGCAGCTGGGGTTGGGGGCGGGAGGGAGCTGGTTCTGTTCCCGGCTCTCTCCCTGTCTAACCGAGCCTCTGTGAAACTCCAGTTTCTTTGGGTTTCAGTTCCTCACGGGTACCTCTCCTCCTCCCCCTTCCAAGACCGATGAAACGGTAGAGCCAACGACGGAAGTATTCCGAGGAATGTAAGTAATTGTGTAAAAGTCACCTATCACAGTTCGGAAATAGTTGCCGGCCAGCAGAGTCGATGACCTGGGACTGGGCTCCAGCTCCGTGACGCACGAGGCGCGTGACCTTGGGCAAGGTGCTTCATCACTTCATCTTAGAGCACGTGGGACGGGCGGCTTGAAGGACAGCAGTTTACTTCCTACGGTTCTGGAGGTGAAGGCCGAGATCACGGTGTTGACAGACGTGGTGTCTGGAGAAGGCCACTCCCTGGTTCACGAGGGTCTTCTCGCTGTGTTTCCGTGCAGGGGAAGTCCAGGGAGATCTCTGGGGTCTCTTTCCTAAGGCACACTAATCCCACCATGAGACCCCACCCTCATGACCTAGGCGCCTCCCACAGGCCCACCTCCTCGTACCCTCGTGTTGGGGACGGGGTGGGAGTTCCGGGGGCCACGCAAACGTTCGGTCTATAGTCCTCGGCGACCCACCGTCTCCGTGTTGGTAGAGCGAAGACGAAGAGAACGGTACCAGGAGGTTCACAGTCAGGGTGCGGACGGAGAGGGAGGACGCCCAGCAAGAGGCTGAGATGCCCAGTGATGGATCTGATCACATGCCCAACAGCATCCGCCAGTCCCCTACCCCCGGCTCCTGTCCCACTTCCCGGAGCTGACTTACCAGATGGCTATTACAGAAGAGCAGCCTTAGCTACCACAGTTGATAGTTCATTTAGACGCCGTGTCTATTTTTCACAGGAGGCTGTATTTTTAAAGCCTCTGCTTGGAGACAGAAAGGGTAGCAGGATTTTTGTCTCCCGCTTGGGAAGTACACGATGGGGAGGGGACGGGGAGCTGAGGAGCTACGGGGCCACCGTCTGGGGCCGGCCCCACCTCAAAGGCCCCGTGTCACGCGCAGTGGCCAGCAGGGACGGGCCACCCAGAGAATTTGCTCATTTCCTCCGTGACCTCACAGCTTTTTCTTGCTTCCCCTGTTTCCCGCTGTGCCAAGGACACCCACCTTGGTTCTTCATGCCCAACCAAACCAGGTTCATGGCCAGTTTCCATGTGCCTGGGTGCTGTTTCTTCCTCAGGCTCCTTCTCCAGACCTTCCTCCTCCCACGCACTGGGCGCCCGCTGAGCCCACGGGTGTCCCCAGCTTGCTGCCCGCCCTGGCCAGTCCCATGTAGCATCACGGTGCATGTTCCTCCGAGGCAGGCAACGAAAGGGACCGCGCCCCGGGCACTCCGGGAGAGCGCGAACGATGAAAAGCGTGGACAGTCCCCCTAGGCTTCAAGAAGTGTATTCCAAGCCATGCAGCTGATGGCATATAGAAAACTCTGGTGTGCCTCACGGAGGGTCTTCTGTGCATAAAGCACCACAACAAGCAGTTAGCTGACCACACTGGATTCTCACGGGGGTCAACCCAAGAGGCGCCGGGACGCCCGCTCTGCAGCCGCGGAAGCAAGAGTCTTGCCCCAGGTCACCCCGGCTGGTGAATGAAGGAGCCGACAGTCTCTTCCCCCTGCCAGACGCAACCCACACACGCGGGCGTGGACTCCCCAGACGGCTGAGTCTTCCTGGCGTTGTGGTTGCTTCCAATTTCCCAGGCGCGTGATGCAGTTCTGACCTGGGGAGGGTGAGGGGAGGCAGAGGGCCGGCCCAGGAAGGAGGACAGAGGCTGTGGCGAGACAGGACAGGAGCTGAAAAGGAGGCTATTTAAATATATATGGACTTGGG
>NW_024412747.1:8819287-8874434 GCF_014898765.1 Herpailurus yagouaroundi | reverse complement strand
CCCCCCCCCCCCCGCTTCCAAAACGAGCAGCGATGGGGACGACAGGGCCCAGCAGAGCAGACGCACCACCAATGGGTCCGGCTGCCGGAGCGCAAACAGGAAATCCTGGATAATTTTGGAGGAAGTCATAGGGATTTTATCACTGATGGCGAATCCCTTGGGAGAGGTCCAGAGGGGGTTTGTGGAAGGTCCACACGGATGGGAGTTTTGTCTGTTGGGTTCCCTGTTGGGTCTTAGGCGCCTAGAACAGTGTCTGGCCCACTGAGGTGTGCTGAGTGAGCCAGGGAAAAGGGAATGTGTTCAAAGGCTAATGACCCTCCAGGTCTCAAGGTCAACAGCAGCATCCTGCAGCTCACAGAGAAGGTCAAGGGCACCGAGGTGCTCACTAGAACATGCTGCGGGAGAGTAGACAAGACAAGGGGTCGGATCCACAATGCGTGCGCTGGATGTAGGGCCAGGGACCCTTTGCAGACAGCCCGAGGTATGGGCAGGACCATCCCGTGCGTGCGCGCATGCGTGGGCCTGAAGAGGGAGTAGGGATTCGGGCGGGACCCACTCGTCCACACCTTACGTTCCTCAAGACGCTGGGTTTAGCCCTTTGTGCCTATCTACAAGAGAGATTAAACACAGAGTTACGGAGATGCACAGACTGGGCCAGGCACATAAAATGTGCCATGTTTGCAAACCAGTCTTAGTATTTTAAAAAAATACTGGGAGCCCAAGGAAGGGGACAAAAAGCAACCAGCACAGGCCCATCATGACCTCTGCGATGGCTTCGCCACGGGCCAGAGGGAATGAGAGAGTCGGTGAAGAGGCCAGAAGGCTCTGGGAGGCCCCAGAAAGGGTCTGGCCCTTTCCAACCCAAAAGAGAAGGTACAGGCCACACTGCATCCTGAACCCAGTCGGTGGCATCAGGAGGCGGGGCCTGGACCTCTGCTCTGGGGCTCAGGAGCCCTGCTTCAGAAGCAGCAGTGACAAGGGTCTGTGTTGACATGACGGTGGTTAGGTCAATGAGGAACATCAGAGGCCACTGCGTGGGACTGGGCTCGACTCCCTCCCTAGAAAAACCTATTAGGACACAGGGGGTGCTCACCCTCCCCGCCGCCGGCAGCTGACTCTCAGGCACCTCCCCTCCTGGCTTGGCATCGCTGGTGCCACCCACTGCCTCCTTTCACAGCCCAGCACGGGTGTGTGGACCCCAGGCCATGCTCCTTGTCTCCCTCCACCAGGCGTCTGTATTTGCTCTGCGTGCCTGTGTCCCCCGGGGGCACCCGAGTGCAGGACTGCAGGATCGCTGGGGTGTGGAGGGAGGAGGGAAAACAAAGGCTTCCGGTGGAGTCCTCATCCTCCTTTCTAGTACTCGGGGACACCCATGGCACCCTGTGCGTGGAGGATGGGACCAGGCGCTTGTCTCGGCACAGCTGGGCCAAGAAGAAGGAAGGCAGGCCGGAGGGGCTTTATCTCTGCACCCTAACTGCATCCCTCTAATGCCCTGCACAGCCCTCCAGGCCCTGGGAGAGAGAAGGCAAGGGACCAGGGACCAGGGACCAGGCAAGAAAGAAGCACATCCTGGCCAAGCTGGCCGGGAAGCCTGAGAGAGGGCCCACATTCATGCTGTGACTCACCGAGTCAAGCCGGTGGAGGGAGGTGCCAACCTCCGCATCCAGTGGACTGTGGGGAGAGGCTGGCCCCGTCCCACCAGCCACCTGCAGCCTCACCTCCCCAAGAGGAAGCAAGGAACCAGAGGAGGTCAATGTTATGGTTACTGAGTTGGGGGCGGTTCTGGCCTTCAGGCTCCTATCCTTTTTCTTCCTGGAGCCTTTCCTTTCTCAGGGTCACACATCCAGAGCCCCGTTCCACAAGTGTAGCTGGGCCGGGTATGTTATTTATTTCTCAGTGAACATAAAAGAACGTTTACGTGTTTTATTCAGCATGCGTGTATATGGCACTTATGCTGTATATGTGTTCTGCTTTATAAATGACAGCTTGACTCCCTTCCTCCTTGATGATAACTCGGAGACACGTGCACCGCTACTAACCTCCATGTATCCACTGAGGAAACTGAGTCACAGACAGGTTAAGGGACTTGCCTGAGGTCACACAACCAGCAAAGGGCAGGACCAGAATCCACCCCTGGTGGCCCAGCCTGAGTCCATGCCCCTGACCACCGCACTGTGGTAAATCTTGCCGGAAGATTCTTCCAGTTTCAGTGCCCCCCCCACCACACGACCTCATAGCCCCAACACACACAGCTGACAATAGCAGACGCCTCTATAGAAACGAGAGAGAGGAAGCCAGCAGCCTCCCCCCAGGCTGCCCACCTGTGATCTGACCCCCCCAGCGTTAGCTAGGACACAAGCCTCACAAGTGTAGGGGCTCATTTTACTTATTTTCCAGAATCCCATTACTGGATCCCAGTAAGAGCTGGCTGGCTGAATAACATTTGCTGGGGTGTCACCGAGACCTCCTTTTCCCTTCTGGGCTTGGGTGGGACCAGGCACTCACAGACACCGCCCAGAGTCACAGCCCAGCTCAGATCAGCGAGGCCCCCGGCTGTCTGCTCAAGTTAACGCAGCTTCAGGACGTTGCAAGATGGCAGCCATCAACGTCAACAAAATACCCTTGGACGAGACCGAGCTCCAGGGCAAGAGAGGCACTCTTCATTTGGGAGAGTCAGGCTGTCACTGAATCAGTCCTGGGGACCAGCTTCTGGCCAGCGGAAAGAACCAGCTGAGACTTGAATTCCAAAGAATTCAGGGATGGTGAAGAAACACCTGCTCTTTGAGGAAGACACAGGGGTGACTGCCACTTAGCCCCTGGCCACCGCATCAAAGAACCTGAGAGTGGAAACCCACAGTGTGTTGTTCTGTGCCCGACAGATCCATTGGAGTTGGACAAAGGCCTGATAACTCCTTCAGGAAGGGAGCCACTGAGGTACTTTCTTTAAAAAAAAAATTTTAACATTTATTTATTTTTGAGACAGAGAGACAGAGCATGAACAGGGGAGGGGCAGAGAGAGAGGGAGACACAGAATCGGAAACAGGCTCCAGGCTCTGAGCTGTCAGCACAGAGCCCGACGCGGGGCTCGAACCCACGGACCGCGAGATCACGACCTGAGCGGAAGTCGGACGCTTAACCGACTGAGCCATCCCAGCGCCCCTGAGGTACATTCTTTAATTTCACGAGGTACCTAAGTTTGGGGCGTCCAGTGTGGGGAGGGGACACTAACCTTGATTGTGTGTGTGTGTGTAGGTGATGCTGTGCCTAGGGCTCCATTAGGGCTTTAATGTACGCAGGCACCAGATTTCTTTCTTTCTTCTTTTCCTTTTAGTATAATTCATTGTCAAGTTGGCTAACATACAGGATGTACAGTGTGCTCTTGGTTTGGGGGGTAGATTCCCGTGATTCATCGCTTCCATACAACACCCAGTGCTTCTCCCAACAAGTGCCCTCCTCCATGCCCATCACCCATTTTCCCCTCCCCCCCCCCCCCCCATCAACCCTCAGCATGTTCTCTGTATTTGCCTCCCTCCCTCTCTGTTGGTAACTATTTTTTTCCCCTTCCCTTCCCCCATGGTCTTCTGTGAAGTTTCTCAAGTTCCCCATACGAGTGAAAACGTGGCATCTGTCTTTCTCTGCCTGACTTATTTCACTTAGCCTAACACCTTCCAGTGCCATCCACGTTGCTACAAATGGCAGGACTTCATTCTTTCTCATGGCCGAGTAGTATTCCATCGTATATAGAAACCATATCTTCTTTATCCACTCGTCAGTCGATGGACATTTGGGCTCTTTCCGTCATTCGGCTATTGTTGAAAGCGCTGCTATAGACATTGGGGTACACGTGCCCCTATGCATCAGCACTCCTGTGTCCCTTGGATAAAGTCCCAGCGGTGCTCCCGCTGGGTCATAGGGTAGATCTATTTTTAATTTTGTGAGGAACCTCCACGTTGTTTTCCAGAGCGGCTGCACCAGTTTGCGTTCCCACCAACAGCGCAGGCATCTCATTTCTAAGGCAAGTTCTACAGATGTGTAAGCGGAGGCCCAGGGCTTGGAGCAACTGTTCAAGGTCGGAGCTTGAGTAGGAGCCCAAGCTGCTTCCATGCCCCAGGTGGCTGCCTTCCTACGCAAGCACACGACCAAGTGTAGTGCCCTAAGTGCTCATCTCAGCCGTGTGCACCAGCTGCCTAAGCACCGAGGAGGAGGAGGGGGACCGGGTGGGGATAAACGCTTCCCACTGGGAGGCGACCCTAGCCAGCCGAGGTGCAGCGACCAAGGTGCGTAGCTAGGTGTCTCAGCAGAGTGAGAGGGGGCGGGCTTCCAGACAGAACTACTTGTGATGTTTTCACAGGTGGTTTTTTTTTTTTTTTTTTTTTTTTCCTTTTTTTTTTTTTTTAATTTTTTTTTTCAACGTTTTTTATTTATTTTTGGGACAGAGAGAGACAAAGCATGAACGGGGGAGGGGCAGAGAGAGAGGGAGACACAGAATCGGAAACAGGCTCCAGGCTCCGAGCCATCAGCCCAGAGCCCGACGCGGGGCTCGAACTCACGGACCGTGAGATCGTGACCTGGCTGAAGTCGGACGCTTAACCGACTGCGCCACCCAGGCGCCCCCAGGCAGCTGTGTTTCTAATGTCGTTAAGTCCAGGAAAAAGCAGGGTCCTCTGCTGCTCAGGGCTCACCGTCTGACAAATCGAATTACCCACATGGGGCTGCACCGTGACCACGTTTAGACAGCAGTTTTGTAGCTCTCGGGTTTTTCTAGCGCTCCTTCCTGGGCAAGGCGATGCCACGCTAGACAGGTCAATTGCAGAGCACACACGCGACCATCCCTAATCTTCACGCATAAAGACAAAGACACTAGCGCGAGGGATCCGAAGTGAAAGCTGTAAGGAGACACAGAACACTAAGCTGTGCCCGGCAAATGCCATAAACGTCTTGCCCACCATCAGCCCACGACTGTTCTCTTACTTGATAAAGGGCTTGCGCCTGGAGAGTAACCCACGGAAACACGAAGAACACAGAGTGCACCTCTCAACTGACACCCTTCGAATCGGGGTGGATACGGAAAGGCTGGCATACTTCCAAACAAACCCTAATTGTTTCACATCTTCCTTTGTTTTAACTTTCTTTATTTGGAGCACGAGGAGGAGAGAGAGAGGGAATCCCGAGCAGGCTCCGTGCTGTCAGCGCGGAGCCCGACGTGGGGCTTGAACTCACAAACTGTGAGATCTGGAAGTTGGATGCTCAAGCAACGGAGCCACCCCAGGTGCCTTGTAGATTTTGGTCTTGCTCAAGATGCCTACTGAAATTCGGCACACGGTGCTTCCAAAACCAATCTGTGCAGGTGCTTCCGCACCCCCAGCCCATTCTCCAGGAATGAATGAAACAGAGCACTCTGCACGCCTCTTCGGAATAGGCGTCAATCCTTGACCCACAGATGGCAAATAGGTTCGGGCTCTTGTGTCAACTCGTGTGGCTCGTAGCTGCCTGTACCCGTGTTAAGGAGGATTCTGAAGTCTGTGGCTGGGGGGAAGGAAGGGTAGTGTCGTGACTGCCAAGCAGCGCTTCCTGGGGGTGAAGGTGGCCAGGGCGCAGCAAGGGGTCACATATCTGCCCCGCTTAGTGGGGAAGGACAAACCAGGACGGCACTCTCCCCCAAACATTCGAGCCCTCTTACAAGATCAGCGCCCAGTATTACTTAGAGCTCACAGAACATCTCTCTGTTTACCAAAGAATAAAAAGGCATAACATTTCCAAGGGGGAAATCTGCCTTTACAAATTGTTTACAAGCTTTGATGTTATTCTAAGGGAACGTTCAGAGATGCACGTGTATTTTGCAGAGGAAAAACAGTCCAAATACACTAACTGTCCCCAAATAGGGAACATTCATGGTGTGGAATCCTCTCTACGTTAAAAAGGAATGTTCTTGAGGAGTATTTGAGAGCGTAAGAAAACATTCAGGAGACCATCTTTAAAAAGATAAGAAAGCAGTACAAACAGTTTGGTACAAACTTAAAAAAAAAAAAAAGCGTGCCTGTAAACTCTAAACAGCTGAAAAGATTTAAGTCAAAGGGTTCACCATGACCATCTTTAAGCGGTAGGGTTATAAGTGACTTCCATTTTTTTCGTTATGCTTTTCTGAATATGATTTCTGGAAACAGATGATATAACCAAATGAATGGCCTTTAAAAGCAGAAAAAAAAAAACCCAGCAGATGATATTTTGAAGAAGGGAGCTCTAGGGGTCCCCAAAATGTTAATATGGCAGTCAAATACTGGTTTGTGCTTTCCAGCGGTTATAAATATTCCTCTTTGTGACCAGGGGTATTGTTTGTCAAGACTCTGGGAAGGAAAAGCAGCTGTTAGCAGCTGCGGCAAAGAGAGCCCGGCCTGGAGGGGCTGTGGGTACTAATGAGCCAGCAGAAGCGGGCGGGGGGCAGCTAAATGCCAAAGAGGTGGGGAAGCCCCTCCCACACTATGCTCCAACTGTGAGTTGGTCCTAAACCCAGAAAGCAGGTGGGCAGGCTGAAATTTCCTCCCGGATGCTTGAGATGTACCAAGGAAAATACTCCCCGTCTTTCCTAATCCCTTACGTCCGAGATAAATAGATGGCCAGGCCAGACTCTGGGAGTTTCGAAGACACAAGCTCATCCGAGCTCGCTCATTCTCTCTCTCTCTCTCTCTCTCTCTCGCTCTCTCTCTCGCTCTCGCTCTCGCTCTCTCTCTCACTAGATGGAGGAACCTCACAATGAGATAGGAAAACACCCAGGAGGACGTGGGCAGACAGCAAGAAAGAGCCTCTCTCTTCCCTCGGCAAACCGGCGTCGGGAGCTATGTGACCTTGAGCCTCAGGCTACCTACCCAGTAGCGCAGTGGGAGGATTATATGAGCTAGGAATCTATCAGGATGCACTCAGGCACTATGGGGTATTCCTGCTTCTGATGTTATTATCACTGTCGCTGCCGCTGTTGTCCACAGCCTCTTGGCTCGACGTGGAATCAATAGAGAAGAACACGGGCAGAGCGCCAGGAGACGTCACCCCGGAACGCACAGATTCCTTCCTTTCTATGCACTCGCGGTCCCAAGGAATACTTCGGAGAGGAGAAGCTTTGTGTCATTTTATTAGCACGCTTCTCTAAGGAGAGAATTCCAACCGCCCAGCTCCCTGGGCGCCCCCTGTCTCCCACCGAACCTGGAGCTTGTCCGAAGCGTCCATGAGGGGCCCCATCCTCCTAGATCGGCTTGCCTTTTACCCACTCGATCCACGCGCTGGGGTTCTTCCCAGACTGACCACAGACGATAGAGTCGGCATCCAAACCAGCAGCCCCGTGGACAAGAGGGCCAAGGGAGCCTCTGCCCCTGGCTTCCCCATCGGATGGCCCCTGCCCTCTGCGGAGCCGTCCCCGGGGCTGTCCCCGTTCCCATTTAATCTGACCACGTTACCGTCACTCAGCCTGTCCGTGCTAACCCCAAGAGTCACTTTGAACACACGCCGCAGGGCCAGGACCTGGTACTGTGCGGGCTGGCGGCTGCCCAGGGTGGGCGCCGGAGGTGTGTGCAGACCCCAGCAGGGCAGAGTAGAGCGTGGGGCAGCAGATGGAGACAGAAAGGCCCCCAGTCCGCTCATCAGCCCTGATCAGCAGCCTGATGCTGGGCAAACGTGTTTTTTCCTGGTGGGCAGAATAAAGGACCTCTAGAAGACCACAGAAGGCCATAGAAGAGCTCTAAGGCTCTTTCCGGCTCGTTAAAACACCTAACTGTCATCCCTAGTCAAGAAGTCAGCCCTAAATTCACTGTTGCTACTGCTACTGCCAGGAGGGGGTAAACCTCTCCGGCTCACACGTCACTAATAGCAACTACAGTGACAACTACAGGAAGGAGAGGAGCCCTCGGCCACAGGAAATCTCATTAGAAGGGAGGCCAAGAGCTGCCTTGCCTTTGGTTGTGAAAGGGACAACCCCTCCCTAACTCCAAGGGCAATCACCCTGCCGTGGGATGAAACCCTACACGCACAGGCACAGGGTGCTGGGTTCGGATCCCCTCGCGGCAAACTCTTTGAGGTACGGCGGGGGGGGGGGGGGGGGAAATGGTGCTAGATCTCCAAACGCACAGACGACTCCATCTTGGTCCCAATGCGGTGGGCCACTGGGGTGGCGGAATCAGAGAGGCGAGCGGGCACAGCAACGGGCCCAAAGAACAAACGGGAACCCAGAGACAGGCCGATGCCAGTGGCACCAGGCCTACGCCAACAACACGCCGAACAGGACCTGGTTCCCAGACGCGGAAGGGCCTTTCCGAGTCAGCTCTGCCTGGGAACGGATCGCCCGACCGCAGAGCCCAACTGGGCACGAGGCTGAGCCACAGCTAAGTCTCCAAGAATGCTCCGCGCGCTGGGAGCACCAGGGCGCAGTCGGACGGATCTGACCCATCAAACGGGCGCCCGGGACAAGGTCCACGGCCCCGCAAAGCTTCAGTTGCCCCACCTGTGAAATGGGGACGATTACAGCACCTGCCTCAAAGGGCAGTCCTGAGGACGAAATGACATGCTGCGCGTAAACCAGAGCACAGCACCCGGTACGCACCAAGCGTGGAAACGGCACCTGTCACCACTATGACGCCGGCTGCCAGATGCTCGTAGACTCTTGAGATCTCTTTCTGGCTACTCTTCCCCAATCCGAGTTCAAGGAGCCCAGGGAGCTCAGCAAGAGAGCACATCACAGGGTTGAACAAACACCAGACGCACCTTTACTTCTGGCCTCAAGAGCGACAGAATTATTTGGGGGACGTGTTGCTCATGCACCTCTCACCTCTGATTATGATTTAAAATGACCACACGGGAAATGGTATTTCCTTCTGCTCCCGCCTTCCACCACCTCTCTGTAGAGACAGGATCTAACACAGCACTAAGGAACTACATCAACACCTCCTTCGCCGGGATTATACTAAATGGGGTCATCAGGCGGTTCTTCCGTTAATAAGACTTGTCAAGTTGATGCTGAGTGCAAAGGAAGCAGAGTGTCCCTTATTCCCAACCTCTCCCCCCCCCCCCCGTTGTGTTACCGGAAGAGACAGCAGTTGCCCAGGGTTCCTCGGTGACGTACGCACAAGACTGGAAGGATCCAACTGCCAAGCCACCAAGGTGTCCTTTTTCTGACCCATAAAGCCACCCAGGGAGGAGAGGGACCCTGAAGGAACCCGCGTGCTGCCTCGCCACTGCCCACAGCCCACGCTCCGTGACCTCTGCCTCTCACCGCAGCGACAGCCGCCCTTCGGGGTTGACCACCTACTTGTCCACCTCTGGGGAGCACCTCCCTGGCGACACACTCAACCCTCGAAGCTCCTGTTATCCCTGCAGGTGGCCACACCCTGGGGGGCCCTGCTCTTAACCTGCCTCACCCCGCCCTCCAGCCCGCATCCTGAATCCCTCTCCCCAGTCTTCCCAGAATGACTGCACCCTCCAGGCTCGCTTGTACCTCCCCAGGGAAGGCTCGTGGGCACTCTGTCTCCACCCTCACTATCGCTAGGGTTAATTTCTTTTAAATGTTTATTCATTTTTTGAGAGAGAGAGAGAGAGAGAGAGCGCGAGCGCGCGCAGGTGGGGGAGGGGCAGAAAGAGAGAGAGACACATAGAATCCGAAGCAGGCTTCAGGCTCCAAGCTGTCAGCACAGAGCCCGATGCGGGGCTTGAACCCACGGATTATGAGATCATGACCTAAGCTGAAATCGTGCCCTTAACCTACTGAGCCACCCAGGCGCCCCTAGAGTTAATTTTTTTTCAACGTTTATTTATTTATTTTTGGGGGGGACAAAGAGAGACAGAGCATGAACGGGGGAGGGGCAGAGAGAGAGGGAGACACAGAATCGGAAACAGGCTCCAGGCTCTGAGCCATCAGCCCAGAGCCCGACGTGGGGCTCGAACTCATGGACCGCGAGATCGTGACCTGGCTGAAGTCGGACGCTTAACCGACTGCGCCACCCAGGCGCCCCTAGAGTTAATTTTTTAAAACGTGCCCCTCATCATGCTACAACCCTACTGGAGATGCCCCTTAGCCCCACAATGCCTACAGCATAAAGGTTGCCTTCATCTGGAAGGCTCTATAGGGCTGTTCTGCCTCACCACTGCACGCCTGCTTTCACTTACGTACCTGTTATTCCAAGAACCCTCCTCACCAAATACTCGTGCTCACCAACATGCCTTGTATTTCAGGCCCTCTTCCACACATTCCTACTATCCTTCAATCCTTCAGCCCAACCAGCCCCTCAGGACCACCGGTCAGTTACTCTATCATTTGCATTCCATTCTCCTCCTATAATGAAAGGAGCTGGCAGAGGAGGTCAAGGCACAAACTTCCAGTTATGAGACAAATAAGTCCTGATCATACAATGGACGGCATGGTGAACTACAGTTAGTAATACCGTAGTAGGGGCGCCTGGGTGGCTCAGTCGGTGGAGCGTCGGACTTCTTCGGCTCAGGTCATGATCACGCGGTTTGCGAGTTCGAGCCCCGCGTCGGGCTCTGTGCTGACAGCTCAGACCCTGGAGCCCGCTGCGGATTCCGTGTCTCCCTCTCTCTCTCTGCCCTACCCCGCTTGTGCTCTGTCCCTCTCTGTCTCTCAAAAATAAATAAATAAAGTAAAAAAAACATTAAAAAAATAATAATACCGTAGTATACCCTGCAAAGCTGCTGAGAGTAGGTCTTCAAAGTTCTCATGGCAAGAAAAAAAACTAACTACGTAAGGCGGATATCAACTACCCTTATGTTGATTATTTCACAACATATACAGATACCAAATCATTATCTTGTACATCTGAAAACTGATGTTACATGCCAATGATACTTCCATTTATTTTTTTGGGGCGCCTGGGTGGCGCAGTCGGTTAAGCGTCCGACTTCAGCCAGGTCACGATCTCGCGGTCCGGGAGTTCGAGCCCCGCGTCGGGCTCTGGGCTGATGGCTCAGAACCCGGAGCCTGTTTCCGATTCTGTGTCTCCCTCTCTCTCTGCCCCTCCCCCGTTCATGCTCTGTCTCTCTCTGTCCCAAAAATAAATAAACGTTGAAAAAAAAATTTTTTTTAAAAAGCTAGCGTTTCCTCAGCATTTCCCAGTAGTATCTGGTGCTGTTCTAAGCACGGACACGTATTCGTTCATCACGGAATCTTCATCCTACCCTTTAAGATTTTATTATTGTTCCCCATTTTATAGATGCAAAAACTGACGCCACTTGCTGACGTGGCTGGAGTGAATTTCCACCCTGATCACATTTGATTGCAATTACCGGATTTCCGGTTCACCTGCTGCCTGGGGCTGGGCAGTCCTGCAGGGCAGAGGGCGAGTGCTCTTTGTGATGCAGACCCAGAGTCCGGCGAGTGTCTTTCAAGGAGCCTCTGTCCCAGGGAAGACGGGAACCTAGCGCCAGCGCGGTGCGTGTGCTTGATGCCTCCCAAGATCATTAAACCAAATGGCTCGCCCTTGTAATCGAGGCGTGGAAAACGAAGCCCCATGAGGAAACGTGCCTTGTGGAGGAATCGAGCACCCTTTCAAGCCATTTTCCTTTACTTAATTATACAGAGAAATTAACCCTGCTGCAAGTTCCTAATTCAGACCGTCCGCGGCCAGGAGCTCCGCCCGCCCCCTGCTTTTGCAGAGACTGCCCCCCGTGCTGGGCCCTCAGGGCAGCGGAGGTCAGGGCACACCCAGGTCGGGCCTGCACCCTGCAGCACCCCTCCAGGCCAGAACTCCACCCAGACCCCCCAGCCTCATCCCTGCCTCTAACTCGGGTTGCCAAGACTGTGCTTCAGCAGAAAGGAGAAAGGAGAGGGGATGTGATGACCATGCTGAGCGTGGGTGAGGGCTTTAGGGTTCCCAGAGACCATCCTGTTGAGCAAATGCCCACCCAGCGGGGAAGGAGGCTGTGCTGGTCAGCACCCACACCTGTACCCAAGACCCAGGGGTGCAGTCTCTGCTTTTGCAAAGGGCTTAGGCTGTTAGTGTTGGAGAAATGGATAAAGTACACCAAAGATGGCTGATGGGGCTAAAACAAACTCTGGTCTGTAGCTTAGAGACCCCTCCTCCGGGTTCTTCCTTTGGTTTGCTGCGCGCCTGAAACAGCACCCCCACCCAAAAAAAACCACACACACACACACAAGTATGGAGGCTGATAACTATAAATTACCCTTCCCGCTCGCATTCGGGGCTCAGATCTTTGGAGAAACGGTCTCCTCTGAGCCCGCCGGTGTTAAATAATCTCCGATCCACCAAGATCTCCGAGTGCCGCTTGGTTTTTCCACCAGCGTTCCAGCCTGGTTCCGTAACGTTAGGAAGAAGAGAGAGCTTATGTGGAATAAAGGTAAGAGTGCTGACGTGGCCCGAGACAGCAATGGTTGAATCAAACCAGGAACAGATGACAGAAAAGTAAGAAAGAACACCAGGCCCCATGGTTGCAGAGGGCTCTACACAGAGCTGCAGGTGGGCGGCCCCGGGGCGGGTGGATGCCTGTCTGTCTGTCTGTCTGTCTATCTACTGCCAGAACAGGCCCTGGGGTGTTCCTGCAGAGAGGAACAACAACGAGGAACACGCCCTCTGTGCACACAGTGCTTTACAGTTTATAAACTGCTGTCGCCCACACGGTCTCCTACCATTTTCACGTGGAACCTCCAAAACAGCTATTGCTTTGCCCACGTCACGGACCAGGAAGCGGAAAGCGGAATGACATTGAGAAACTTACATGAACTAGAACTAATCCCAAGTTTTCTGTCTCCCAAGTCCAGAGTGCTTCCCTTCTCGAATGGCGAACACACTCAGTCATAGAATAATCCTGCGGCTCGCAAGTGCTCCTAATACAGAGGGGGTCAGCAGATGCCATCGGCCTCCCCTCTGAGCGTCCCTGGGGAAAGAGGCACGTGCTGCCCCAACCTGGATCCTGGGTCTTTCCCGGGGCCGAGGTCACTGCCACTTCCTGATGGCCACCGGCCACCGCACAGCCGGGCGGCACTTCTCGGGCACACCCAGTCTCTGCATCTTGGCCAGGGGGCTGGCGCTGGACCCGGGCTGTGCGGCCCTGAGCCCACATGGCTCCCTCAGGCTAGAGCGCCCATTCCGGCTCCCTCCCACCGCACACATCCATTCTCCATACAGCCTGCAGAACCTAGCTCGGCTGGGACCTTCCTCAGGATCTTCATCTTTAAACAAAATGCACTCCTTCTTCTGGATGCCCAAGCACTTGATCTCGTTCTCATACAAATGTTACGTTTTCACCGTGGCCTCCTTTATTTACTGTGACGGTGTCAGCCTCCGTCCGGCCCACTTCTTCCTTGGGAGCCCTCAGCATGTCCCCGGGGAAATCTCTGGGTCAGCCCTGTACTGTACGTGCCTGTGCAGAAAGACCGTCCGGTTGTTCAAGCAGGTGCTGGAAGCACATCCCGTTCACAGCTCCTGTGGGTCCCAGAGCAGGTGGAAAATACTGCTGAGGGCAGAACTGGCCCAGGGCTCCTTTCCTGCCAAAAGGGAGGCGAGCTTCTTTGTCCCCACCAGCCCCCGCTTCAGCCACCTGACCTGCGGGCCCACAGCCTTCTGGCTTGCCCTGCATGCACACAGCCAGCCTGCTGGGCTCTGTGAAGTTAGGGGTTCCTCCCGGAGCCCAGGGGCCATCTGGGGCCAGCTGGGATTCTGCCTGTTTTGTCCTTTATTCTACTTCTGAATCTAAACCACACCAGCTCCTTAAAAAGCAACTGAATCAGGGTCAAGAGAGAAAAGTACTTTCAGTAAGACTAATTTATTGTTGGCTTAGAAATAATGAATCCTGGAAATGAGGTTATAAGTAAGGTCATTTGGAAACATGAATGTCTTTAGAGCACATTTCTTGTCCCTACCTGCTCTCCATTTAGAAATTTTAAAAATTTACAGAAATGATACTCTATACACACAGACATATACTACTACTTGTCTGCTAGGCTATAAAGTTTACTTTAAAAATTAAAAACTTGGGGCGCCTGAGTGGCTCAGTCAGTTAAGTGTCCGACTCTTGATTTCAGCTCAGGTCATGATCTCACGGCTCATCTCCACGTCGGGTTCAGCACGGACTTATGGAGCCTGCTTGGTTCTCTCTCTCTCTCTCTCTCTCTCTGCCCCTCACTTGCTCACTCACTCTGTCTCAAAATAAATTAAAATAAACATAAAAACTGTAAAGTTCTTCCAGCTCCATGTTGTTAAAAAAAAAAAAAAAAAAAATCCAGCATTAAGCAATAGAAGAAAATGGGAAATGCTCCTTTGCCAAGTTCAGTGAGGTTCTCTGGGTCCCTAAGGCACCAGGGACAGACTGTCTTGCCTTAGGTTTGTTCAGTCAGAATGCTGAACTCACTTCTTCCATAAGCAGTGATTTTCATGTTGGTTTAAGAGGAACGGCTCGGGGCGCCTGGGTGGCGCAGTCGGTTAAGCGTCCGACTTCAGCCAGGTCACGATCTCGCGGTCCGTGAGTTCGAGCCCCGCGTCGGGCTCTGGGCTGATGGCTCGGAGCCTGGAGCCTGTTTCCGATTCTGTGTCTCCCTCTCTCTCTGCCCCTCCCCTGTTCATGCTCTGTCTCTCTCTGTCCCAAAAAAATAAATAAACGTTGAAAAAAACAAACAAACAAAAAAAAAAACACACTATGTTGGAAATTGGAACTCTACTTGTAACACATTTCAAAGACATAATATCTAAATATAAAGAGAGTTCTTACCAAATCAAGTATAAAAATGACAAACCCTCCCTCAAAGGAAAAACAAAGGACCTAAACAACTTACTTAACAAAGACAAAAGGCTAACAAGTAAGTGAATTCATGTTTAACTACACGAGTATCACACAGATTCACCACTGGTGATGAGGTGCCATTTGTTTTTATCAAACCATCCAAGATTTTTTTAATAAAGGGTAACTGCCAGAATCAGCATGGGAAAATGGACACCCATTATTTCTGATTTGGCAACTGTCATCAGAGATCTCCCGAGGGATCTCCAGGTCTTCTACTAACGCGTCCCAGGCAGATAATCAGCCAAGGAGACAGGGCATTTGGTATAATGATGTGCATCACAGTACTAGTAACAAAAGTGAAAATTCATGAAAAATCTACAAGCGCAGATTCTAAGAGATTGGTTATCTAAGTTAGAGCACATTTACAAAATGGAATATTAGGCAGCTACTCAAAATGATGTGGCTCAGGGGCACCTGGCTCAGTTAAGGTTAAGCATCTGACTCTCAGTTTCAGCTCAGGTCACGATCCCACGGTTTCACGAGTTTGAGCCCCACATTGGGCTCTGTGCTGACGGTGTGGAGCCTACTTGGGATTCTCTCTCTCCCCCCCCCCATCTCTATCCCTCCCCTGCTCACACCGTCTCTCTCAAAATAAATAAATAAATAAACTTGAAAAATAAAATAAAATAAAATAAAATAAAATAAAATAAAATAAAATGAGGTGGTTCCATATTCCTTAAGCTCAAAAGTAAAAAAAAAAAAATCACTAGGATGTTGTGAAAAAATGTGGACTCTGGGGCCTGGGAATCTGCATTTCCATAAGCTCCCAGGTGCTGCTGCTACTGGTCAAGAACCATGCTTTGAGCAGTAAGGATGGATGTATATTTACTGAAAAACACTTTGGTTACTATATGGTGTTAAAGGGGGGGTGGGGTGGGGAGGGGAATCAGCTTACAAAAAATAGAGTAAAAGCTCATCCTTAAACACACACACACACAAAGCAGCTAGAAAGATATTTGCCAAAACGCAAACAGTGTTTAGCTCAGAGTGGTGGGAAATTTGCTTATTTGTATTTTCTAACTTTCCCTACGAGAAACGAGTCTTCCTTGGGCAACGAGAAAGGGGTGGAGGCAGAAAGGGACTCTGACTCAGCACGCTTACAATGCATGGTGCCCATCCGCGATGGTCCTAACGATCGCTCCAGTCTTTCCTATCCTGCCTTGGCTTCAATGGAATCTCAGTCAAGTTTCCTTTCCCAAACCTCTTCTGCGTTGGGAAGGGAGGTGGATGAATTTCAAGAGTTCGGTTCATTTTTCCTGTCACGTACAAGTGTGGCTCTGGCTCTTTAAAATGCTGCTTCAATTTCTCCCTTAAAAAAACAAGGCAATTACTTGCCAATCCCCTACTGTAGGAAGGGAACCTTGTAATTACCAAGCATCTGTCTCTCTATTCAAAGTCAAGGTCCCACAGCCAGAAGACACTGTGATTCAGCAAACAGGAGGACAGAGTGAGCTCTGGGGGAATCTATATCCAAATCCTGAGGTCTCATGTGCCGGAGACTAAAATTTCAAGCCCAAAGCTGGGCATGAATATATCATAAGAGAAAAAGAAAGCCTGTTTCATTTGCATTGCTGGGCTGATGGGCAAAATAAACACAGAAATTGTAACTGTCATCTTTGCAAAAAGCAAAGTTGAGTTCGGGGACTAAAAACATATTTACTCAACAATGGTCCTTTAACCAGAGTCATGGCTACAGCTCAGGAAAGAGTAACTAAGCCATGACACTTGGAAAGGCTCTGGACCAACACTCGTGTCTCTGGAAATAGCGTTTGTTTTGTTTGTTTGTTTTTTTACTCCTGTGTAACTGACACATAACATCAGTTTCAGGTTTATAACATGAGTCCATATTTGCATACGATGCAAAATGATCACCACAGTGAGTCCAGCATCTCCATTACCGCACAAAGTCATGTAATGTGCAATAGATTATTGACTACACTCACCATCATGTATATTACATCCCCGCGACTTATTTATTTTGACTGCCAAGTTTGTTCTTGACTCCCTTTTCCCATTTTGCCCACCCCCCCCCCACCAAATCCCCTCTGCTCTGGCAACCACCAGTCAGTTCTCTGCATCCATGAGATTGATTTTGTTTTTGTTTTTGTTTTTTTAGAATCCATACATAAGTGCTATCCTACAGTATTTGTCTTTCTCTGGCTTATTTCACTCAGCGTAATACCATAAAGCTCCATCCATTTGTTCCAGATGGCAAGATTTCATTGTTTTTTTATGGCTGAGTAGTATTCCATTGTGGGTATATACCACAACTTCATCCAGCCAGCCATCAACAGACACTTAGGTTGCTTCCCTATCTCGGCTGTTGTAAACAATACTGCTACAAGCACAGGAATGCATGTATTTTCTCGATGTTTTCATCTTCCTCAGAGAAATACTCAGAAGTGAAATTGCTGGATCATAGAGTTTTTCGAGGAACCTCCGTACTGTCTTCCACAGTGGCTGCACCAATTTATATTCCCACCAAATGTGCACGAGGGTTCCCTTTTCTCCACATTCCTGCTAACATTTGCTATCTCATAATAACAAGTACCATTCTGAGAAGTGTGAGGTGATATCTAATCATTGTTGTTTTGATTGGCATTTCCCAATGCCAATCAAATGATGATTAGAGATGCTGAACATCTTGTCTTACGCTTGTCGGCCATTTGTGTGTCTTATTTGGAAAAATGCCCAGATTCCCTGCCCATTTTTATATCACATTGGTTTTTTGTTATTGATTTCTAGGAGTTCTTCATATATTTTGAATATTAACTTTATTGGATACATGATTTGCAAATATCTTCTCTCATTCAGTAAGTTGCCTTTTTGTTTTGTTGACGGTTTCCTTCGCTGTGCAGAAGCGGTATAGTTTGATATAGGCCACGTGTTTATTTTTCCTTTTGTTGCCAGTGCCTCTGAAGTCAGATCCTAAAAAATATTGCCAAGAACAACATCAAGGAGCTTACTGCCTATGTTTTCTTGTAGGAGTTTTACGGCTTCTGATATTATATTCAAGTCTTTAATCCAATTTGAGTTAATTTTTGCGTATGGAGTGAAACAGTGGCCCAGTCTTCCCAACACCATTTATGGAAGGGACTGTCCTTTCCCCAGTGCATATTCTCGGTTTCTTTGTTCTAAATTAACTGACCATACATGCTTGGATTTTATTTCAGGAATCTCTATTCTGTTCCAATTGATCCATGCATCTGACTAGATGCCAAAATCATACTGTTTTGATAACTAGAGCTTTGTAATACAGCTTTGTATTGGAAATCAGTGAGTGTGATGCCTCCAGCTTTGTTGTTATTAAGATTGTTTTCACTATTCGGGCTCTTTCGCAGTTCCATACAAATTTTAGATTTGTTCTATTTCTGTGAAAAATGCCATTGGAATTTTGTTAGGGACTGCCATTGAATGTATAGATTGCTTTGGGTAATATGGACTTTTTAACAATATTAATTCTCCCAGGCCATGAGCAGAGAATATCTTTCCATTTATTTGTACCTGCAATTTCTTTCATCAGTGTCTTGTGGTTTACAGTGTATAGGTCTTTCCTGGTTAAATTTATTCCCAGGTATTTTATTCGTTTTCATGCAATTGTAAATGGGATTATTTTCTTAATTTCCCTTTCTGAAAGTTCATTTTTACTGTATAAAAAAGTGCAACAGCTTTTTGTACACTGATTTTGTATCCTGCAACTTCACTGAATTTATTAATTCTAATGTTTGTTGGTGGAGTCTTTGGGGTTTTCTAATATATAAAATCACCTCATATACAAATAACAACAGTTTTACTTCCCCCTTTTTTATTTGGAAGGTCTTTTTTTTTTTTTTTTTTTTTTTTTTTTTTTTTTGCTTAACTGCTCTGGCTAAAACTTCTAATACTATGTTGAGTACAAGTGGCAAGAGTGGGCATCCTTGTCTTGTTCTTGATCTCAGTGGAAGAGCTTTCAGCTTTTCACCACTGAATATAATGTTAGCTGTGGGCTTGTCACATATAGCTGTTATTATGTTGGGGACATTCCCTCTCTACCTGCTTTGTTGACAGTTTTTATTATAAATGGATACTGAACTTTGTCAGATGCTTTTTTCTGAATCTATTGAGATGACCATATGATTATTATCCTCCATTTGGTTAATGCAGTGTATCATGCTGATGGATTTGCAGGTGTTGAACCATCCTTGCATTCTTGGAATAGACCCCCATTTGATCATAGTGTATGATCTTTTTAGTGTAGGGCTGAATTCAGTTTACAATATTTGGAGAAGTTTTTTTTTTGTTTTTGTTTTTTTGCATTTATGTTCATCAGAGTTACTGGCCTATTATCTTTTTTAGCTGTGTCCTTATCTGGTTTTGGTATCAGTGAGATGCTGGCCCTATAAAGGAAGTTGAGAAGCATTCCTTCTTCTTCATTTTTTGGAAGAGTTTGAGAAGGACAGGGATTAAATCTTTGAATATTTGGTAGAATTCAACAGTGGAGCTGTCTGGTCCCTGACTTATTTTGTTGGGAGGTTTTTGATTGCTGATTCAATCTCTGCTGCTAATTGGTCTGTTGAGATTTTCTATTTCTTTATAATTCAGTCTTAAAAGATTGTTTCTATGAATGTATCCATTTTGTTCTAGGTTGTTAAATTTGCTGGCCTATAATTATTCATAGTAATTTCTCATGATCCTTTGTATTTCTTTGGTATTGGCTGTAACCTCCCCTCTTTTATTTCTGACTGCATTTACTGGAGCCTCTTTTTCTCTTAATGAGTCTAACTACAGGTTTATTAATTTTGTTTATCTAAAAACACAGCTCTTAGTTTCACTGATATTTTCTATCACCATTTTAGTCTATTGTGTTTCTTTTTCTATTTCCTTTAGGTGTAAAGTTAGGTCGTTTGAGATTTTTCTTATTTCTTGAGGTAAGCACGTATTGCTATGAACTTCCCTCTCAGAACTGCTTTTGCTATCTCCCATAGATTCTGGAATGTTGTATTTTGATCAACGAATTTTTTGTTTCTCCTTCAATTTCTTCATTGGCTCACTGATCGTTCAGTAGCATTGTTTAATCTCCACGTATTTGTGATTTTTTTAGTTTTCATTTTGTGATTAAGTTCCAATTTCATATCACTGTGGCCTGAAAAGATGCTTGATAGGATCTTCTCAAATTTATTGAGACTTGTTTTGTGGCCTAACATGTACCTTGGAGAATGCTCCTTGTGTACTTGGGAAGAATATGCATTCCACTGCTTTTGAATGGAAAGTTCTGTACATATATCTATGAAGTCCATCTGGTCTAAAATGTCATTTAATGCCAATGTGGATGGTCTATCTATTGATGTAAGGGGGGGTATTAACGTCCCCTACTGTTATTGTATTGCTTTTGATTTCCCCCTCTAGGTCTGTTAATATTTGCTTTATATATTTAAATACTCATATGTTGGGTACATAAATGTTTACAAATGTCCTATCTTCTTGCTGGATTGATCCCTTGACTGTGGAATGCCCATCACTGTCTTCTATCACAGTCTTCATTTTCAAGTCTATTTTGTCTGATGTTAAGTACAGCTGCCTCAGCTTTCTTTTGGTTTCCATTTGTACGAAACATCTTATCCTGAACTTCCACTTTCAGTCTGTGTGCGTCTTTACAACTGAGGTGCGTCTCTTGCGGGCAGCATCCAGATGGGTCTTCGTTTGATTGGAGAAGTGAGTCCATTTACATTTAAAGTAATTATTGACGGGTATGTCCTTATTGCCATTTGGTTCATTGCTTTCTGCCTGTTTTGCAGTTACTCTCTGTTCCTTTCTGCTTCTCTTGTTCTCCACCTTTGTGGCTTGATGCCCTTCTTTGATATTACATTTATATTCCATTCTCTTTTGTGTTTCCACTTTAGGTTGTTTTGTGGTTACCACAAGACTTACATATATATATCAGCCTCTATATATACACGCAACAGTCTATTTTGATAGCAAGTTAATTTTGAACTCATCTAAATTCCCCCTCCCATGTTTTATGTTTTCAATGTCACATTTTACTTTCCATTTTGTGTATCTCTCTCTCTTTCTCTCTCTCTCTCTCTTTTTCTAGCATTTATTTATTTAGAGAGACGGTACCACTCTGAGCAGGGGAGGGAAAGAGAGAGAATCCCAAGCAGGCTCCATGCTGTCAGCACAGAGAACCGAGAGATCATGACCTGAGCCAAAATCAAGAGTCGGACACTTAACTGGCTGAGCCACCCAGGCACCCCTATTTTGTGTATCTCTTAACTAACTGTTGCAGTTATTTTTATTACTTTTGTCTTTTCCCCTTCGTGCTAACGTTTCAAGTGATTAGTCCGCTACTTTTACTATAACTTTATCAGTGAGATTTTTACTTTCATATGTTTTCTTGTTACTAACTGGTGCCCTTTCTTTTCAACTTAAAGGAGTCCTGTAACATTTCTTGTAAGGCCAGTTTAGTGGTAGTAACCTCCTTTAGTTTTTGCTTGTCTATAGTAAACTCTCTCTCTTTCAGTTCTGAATGATAATCTTGCCAGACAGAAAAATCTTGGCTGGGTGGGGTTTTTTTGTTTGTTTTGTTTTTGCTTTCAGTAATGTGAATATATCACGCATTCCCTTCTGGCTTGCAAAGTTTCTGCTGCAAAGTCTCATAGTCTATGGGGATTCTCCTATATGAAACAAGTTGTTTTTCTCTTACTTCTTTTAAGATTCTCTCTTTACCTTTTGGCAATTTATTTTTTTTTTTAATTTTTTTTTCAACGTTTATTTATTTTTGCAACAGAGAGAAGACAGAGCATGAATGGGGGAGGGGCAGAGAGAGAGGGAGACACAGAATCGGAAACAGGCTCCAGGCTCTGAGCCATCAGCCCAGAGCCTGACGCGGGGCTTGAACTCACGGACCGCGAGATCATGACCTGGCTGAAGTCGGACGCTTAACCGACTGCACCACCCAGGCGCCCCTACCTTTTGGCAATTTAATTACAACGTGGGCTTCCTGGATAGAATGGTCTGCTTCCTTCCCCAGGTTAAGAAGTTTTAACCATTATTCCTTCAAATACGTTTTCTGTCCCCTTCTCTCTGTGTTCTCCTTCTGGGAGACTTATCATGGACTGTTCCATTTCATGTTCTGTTATACTTCTCTTATGCTCTCTTCACTTTCTAAAATTCTTTTTTCTTTTTGCTGCTCCGTGGGTGACTTCCACTGCCCTATCTTCCAGGTCACTGATCTTTTCTTCTGCTTCATCTGGTCTGCTGTTGAACCTCTCTAGTGTATTTGAATTCACCTATTGTATTTTCAGTTCTGAGGCTTTTTTCTGGCACTTTCCTGTATTTTCTCTTTGTCCATCCATTCTCCTCCCAAGATCAGGAAGCACCCTTATGACCACTACTTTGAACTCTTTCTCAGGTAAATTATCTCTATTTCATTAGGAGTTTTCCCCCCCCTCCCCCCCGGAGGTTTTATCTTGTTCTTTCATTTGGAACATATTCCTCGGTTTCCTCATTTTGCTTCACCCTGTTTGTATGTATTAGGCAAAAGAGGGGTCAATCCCAGTCTTGAAAGGGTGGTCACAGAAAGACTGGGGCGCGTTTCGGTTGGCTGTCTCTGCAGTGTCCTGGGGATGGTACCCTGCCAAGAACCGCCTCTCCAATTGTTTCAGTTCTATGGGGCCCAGAAACACAAGCCCCCTGGGCGCCAGAGCCACAGATCCACTCACTGACTTTGGCAGGGATGCAGGGAGCACCAGGCTGGGGCCCGCCTGACAGGTTTAGTGGTGTGGGGCCATAGGGAAGCACCGGGTCAAAGCAAATAGCAAAAGCAGAAACGTGTAAAAGGGGCGCTCACCGGTGCCTCCGTCACCGGAGAGACTGACATCACAATCCTACCTCTCTAGCTGATGCTTTGAGATTAGTCAGTGAATCCCCTTCATGTATGGTTGAAGCACTTTTAAACATGTTCCTTTTGCACTGTGTCCCAGGGAGAGTGGGTCTGTGCATGAGCCCTTTGAGAGCGGAGTCTCAGTTTCCCACAGTCCTGTGGGTCTCCTGGGTGTAAGTCATGCTGGTTTTCAAGGCCAGAGGTTTGGCGGGGGGGGGGGGGGGGGGGGCTGCCCTCCTCAGTGCAGGTCCCAAGGGCTGGGGTGCATGCTGTAGGGCTCAAACCCTTCACTCCTCAGGACCACGATCTGTGGTCTGTGAGATCCTTCCCACTTATGGATCACTGTGCTGGGGATGGAGGTTTGGCAAGACTGTGTCTTTGTCTCTCCGACCCATCCTGGTGTGGCCTTTTCATTCTCTGTTGTAGAACGGCTGTTCGGCTAGCTTTCAAGTCTTTTTCAGAGGGAATGTTCCATACGCAGCCGTAGATTTGGTGTGCTCATGACGGGAGGCTGAGTTCAGGGTCTTCTTATGCCTCCATTTTGAACTGCCCTCTAGAAACAGCTTTTCAGAAGACTGGCTAAGCACTAAAAGAACAAAGGGAGAGGGGCGCCTGGGTGGCGCAGTCGGTTAAGCGTCCGGCTTCAGCCAGGTCACGATCTCGCGGTCCGTGAGTTCGAGCCCCGCGTCGGGCTCTGGGCTGATGGCTCGGAGCCTGGAGCCTGTTTCCGATTCTGTGTCTCCCTCTCTCTCTGCCCCTCCCCCGTTCATGCTCTGTTTCTCTCTGTCCCAAAAATAAATAAAAAACGTTGAAAAAAAAATTTTAAAAAAGAACAAAGGGAGATGGGGAAGGGAACGTGAGTGTTCTTCCCCATGAACCACTTTTATTCTGAAGCCAAAAAATGATACACAACCAACGGACCTGAGATCCTTGTTCTGCCCTTACCACCTGGATAACCCTGGATCAGTCACTTTTCTCCTCTAAGTTTGTTTCTTTATTTATAAAATGTACGTAATAAAACTACTACTCATACCTGTGAAGCTGAATTGAGGGCACATATGGTGATTTTCTAGCTGAGGGCCTACCACGTGTGTGTTCAGCAGAGGGAAGAACTAAAAGGAGGGATCATACTTTGCCCAAGAGCCCCGGATCTACATGCCAGATGCAGGATTTGAACCTGGGTCCATCCAGTTGCACATGATCTCCTCGCATGGTGCTATACAAACCTGGCCAAGTCTCCAAAACACATATCCCTCAGAGCCCCTCTCCTTCCCCCAACTCCCAGCCATGAGGTCAAAAACCTACATCTCACCAAAATATCCAGAGTTGAAACATCAAAACTATTAACATACATTCCCTCCTGTGACTACTTTGCCTTCTTGTTTTTATTAGCACGACACTCAACAATAATCTTAAATTGGATCTAAGTGGTTGAAAGCTGTGATCCGATACTTCCCTGCCGATGGTTTCCATTTCCCAAACCCTCTTTCCGAAAAGTATTCCCCAGAGAAATCAGGACTCTTCCTGCCCATGAAACAAACTGGCTCCTTTTAAGTCAGGAAGCTTTTCAACCGCTTGACTGGACACAAAGGTACTTTGGCCTGGAAGGGGCAACCATGCTGCCATTTCCCCAAGCTCCTGACATCACGTGGGGGCCGAGCCTGCTCCACCCATCTCCACCTTGGGTCCTCTCGCTGCCAGGCTTCCACTCCCACCTCTGTTCACCCCGTCAGCCCTCAAAGGCTCTGGCCCACAAGGCGGGGGCACACAGAGTGCCTTCCCACAGAATATGTTTCATCTGAGAGCCCAGAAATGGAGGCAAAAGCCAGGTAAAGCCAGCTGATGGCCGAGTGCTACATCCCTGCCAGGCTCTGAGCGGTGGAGCTCTCCAATATCCACAGAGCTCAGACCCCTTCAAAGGTCCCCTGGTCCCAGACACTGCCCCTGTGTCACTCTCAAGCTCAAGCACCCTGAGTTCTCCCAAGAGGCATCGAGATGGCATAAAAGCATAGACAGCGCCCCACCACACTCCAATCAGATCAAGTTTAAACAGAAGGCCAGTATCCTTGCAATGAGGCAGTACTAACATCTGACACCTTGCACGTGCTTTCAAAACAGGCACATCTCTCACCCGCTGGTGACCAACCATCCCACTCTGTCTAGGACTGACCGAGTTTTAGTGCTCAAAGTCCTGTGTCCCAGGAAACCCCTTAGTCTCATGCAAATCTGGGTGGCTGCTTACCCTATCGCCCTCCAGGCAATGGATCGATGAACCAACCCCTTGCGATAAGGGGTGTCTGGATTATAAAAGCCAGAGCTTCACCTGCCCATCATCAGTGGAGCTTGTCTTGTTTAAATGCCCACAGGCGGTCAACTAAAGCCTGGCACTCACGGCTCTTTTCTTTACCATGGAAAGCTTCTCACTACCAGAAATTCTAGAAACTCCATCATTAGAATTTCACTTCTTTGGGTCAAGACCCTTGTACCTGGTTAAAAAGTAAAATACCCCCAGAATGCTCTGGTAGGGAAATAAGTCCTTGGCATAACGACTTCATGAGATCTCTCTTAAGTGTCAGGGCAAGTTTTTGTAGGGAAAAAGCAGGAGGGAAACGAAATGGCTCGGAAGAGGGTGACGTCAGTGTGTGACCTGGGCTCCCAACACGAATCCTACCTACCTCATAATAATACAATTTTACTTACCACCCGCTTTAAGCAGGATGGCTGAGACACTCATTGATTTTACGCATGCTGTCTTATCTCGAAAGGGCACCAAGGGAAATGGAGGACAGACGGGGCCTATTGCCCAACACGCCTGCTGGTCCTCAGACACATTCCCATCACTGAATACACAGCTGCACGATGAAAAGTGCTACTCAAACTTGCGTGTGCCTGGAAACCTCTGTGGGACCTCATGACGCCAGGGGGTCTGGGGTGGAGCCGCATCTGCCATAGGTCTGGATTTCCAACCAGCCCCAGGGAGTCACCCCCAACCCCTTTTATAAAGGAGGGAACTGGGGGTCCAGGGGAGGTGGGACGGGGAGAAAATAGAGCACAGCCCTGACGTGGCTGACACCCAGGCTGGGATATTCCCAAATGAACTTGTGATGCCCTAGAATGTAACAATCATCGCACGAAGCCACCCCGTAACCCAGGGAGACACCAGCCAGAGGGGCGCTCTGCAAATGTGAGAATAACTAAATATCCCGTGCTCCATTTACCACTGGAGGCCACTCCAGCAGGACAATCCTCTAGCTTCTAGATAAAGTGACCGGGACACTCTATCACTGATGGGTCTGGACATCCCCCAGTCCAGAACTGGCCTTGGCTCCCTCGAAGCCATCTTAGAATCACCCAGCAGGGGCGCCTGGGTGGCTCAGTCGGTTAAGTGTCCGACTTCAGCTCAGGTCACGATCTCGCGGTCTGTGAGTTCGAGCTCCGCGTCGGGCTCTGGGCTGATGGCTCAGAGCCTGGAGCCTGTTTCCGATTCTGTGTCTCCCTATCTCTCTGTCCCTCCCCCATTCATGCTCTGTCTTTCTCTGTCTCAAAAATAAATAAATGTTAAAAAAAAAAAAATTAAAGAAAAAAAAAAAAAAAAGAATCCCCCAGCAGAAGCCCAGGGCCCTCTCACCGGGTCATCCAGTCTGGCGCACATTCTCACTGAAGCAAACTAAATCAACCCACGTGTATTTGGCGACAGTTGTGTTCCGGGCCGTCTTCGCAGCTGGGCTTTGACAAGAGCGAGGGCAAACTAAGTCTAAGGCTGGGCTCTCCTCCCGAGCGGGGATTTGGTCTCAGAACTGGCAGAGCGTTTCCAAACTCCACCCGCCCCCCCACCTGCCCACTCCAGGGAGGCCAACTTTCTCCTGTACCGCACAGTCACCGGGAGGCTGACTCACCGGGTGTGGGTTTCAGCAGGGGCTCGGTTCCAGTGTCTCCACCTCCGTTTCATACTGACTGGTCATAGTGACTGGGCTTAGTCCATTAGGAGGGCACTGGGGCACATCGCCAAGGGCAGGGTTGGCCCGAGTGTGTGTGTATGTGTATGTGTGTGTGTGTGTGTGTGTATGTGTGTTGGGGGGTGGGGTGGGGGGCTGTTGCCAGCCTGTCAGTCGCCGTCAGCAGACATCTGGCACAAAGCAGATGGGGGTTAATCCACAACAGCGCAAAGTGAGGCCCTGATAACAGGGTCCTGACGCACTTTCTCCTTTAGTCACCAAAACATTTAGGAAAGCTTCAGAAACTGCATATGGTACTACAGTTTAGCAATTTTCCAATTTTGCCCCCACATTTTCTCCCCTAGGAAAAAATACGTTGGCTCTGTCCTTCCCCACAGGGATGTAATAGGGGTTTTCCAGGTAGACAACTGCTCAAATGGCACCATTATAAAATGGCATGCCCTACGGTGCCACCCCCCTAGGACGCTGGCATCCGTGAAAAGTATCACACCTTATACAAACCTAACATCAGACCCCTCTCCTCCGGGTCAACACCTTATGCGCTAAGTCACAATATGCTTTCCTCTTTGTACTGGAACTGCTTCTAAGCAAACCAGGGAGCAGAGTTTGGTCATCCACAGGACACAGCCCCTGCGGGACTTCTGGTGCAATGAAGCAAGGGTGCTATTCCCAGGAGAAATAAACGTCACCCTCACCATTTCTAAAAGCCAGTAAATAAAATGAGCCTTACTATTATTAAGCAGCTCCAAATGCCTGGCACTGATCTTCATTTTACCATCAGATTAAAAAAAAAAAAAAAAAAAAAAAAAAAGAAAAAAAATGATGCCACAAGCTGCACGCCTTTCTTCCCGGCCCAGCGGCAGCCGGAGCCTGCCCCAGAGAAGGGGGCCACCGGGAGGCAGAGGCAGGCGTCCTGCCGGGCATTCGCTCATTTACCGATGCGGTTAGAAAAGAGCCGAGATGAAATGAACTTTATACGGGCAAAGGCAGGATTGATGCTTCCCGGGACAGTGAGGCGCATACCTAGATCTCAAACCCATATGAAAATCTTACCTCCTTTGAATGTTTTCCTTTAAAGTGCCTTGGTGAGCTTCCAAGGGGCTGAGCCCAGGCGAACAGCTGGCCCTCCACAGGCTTCAGGGGGGCGCCCACGTGGAATGGGACCAGGAGGCTTTAATGCCCTGAGATGGGGAGTGAGCACGTTCCCGATTTGGGCCAAGTGAGGACCCTTCCCAGTCAGTGGGAGGAAGGAGACTGCTAAATGCGCTCGTGTTCCGGGGCTTTTCAATTTCACACATGGATGACAACTTAAAAAACAGAGGGGAATCCAAAAGGCTCCAAAGATTATTTTGCGGTGCGGTAGGTCCCCTCCGCCGCCAAGCCTCAACTGTGATTTTAATCATTTTAACATAAAAAAGGTAGAGAGAATGGAACTGCAATCAAACCCGCATGCAGTTTCATGCATCACCCCAGGGTTCTTGTTCTTCCTGTAAAAAAATTTTTTTTAATGTTTATTCATTTTTGAGAGAGAGACAGAGAGTGACAGAGCACGAGCAGGGAAGGGTCAGAGAGAGAGGGGGAGACACAGAATCCAAAGCGGGGCTCCAGGCTCTGAGCTGTCAGCACAGAGCCGGATGTGAGGCTCGAACTCCTGAACCGTGAGATCATGACCTGAGTCAAAGTCGGACACTTAACCAACTGAGCCACCCAGGCGCCCCCTTATGTTTCCACTTAACGATGGACCAACAGTAACTTCACTGTAGATCAGCAGTGGTTTGCGAGCTGGCACGTGGGAATCCTTTGCAGGAAGCAATACGTGCCCCCTTCCTGCTGGCCTGAGTGGCCTTCCGGACCACGTGGGCGCACCCACACGCTGATGCGGCAGGGGGCCGTGGAGTCTGCACTTAGCGCTTACCCTCTCTGGGCCTCCACTCCCTGCTACCTGTAAAATGACGGGCTTCTATCTTGACACGCTGAATGCTGGACACCCGATCCCAGGCTGAGCACACAAGCGATAGCTCCTCTTCTTGGTTGTACCCGAATCAGCTATATCCACCCCCCACCCCCACCCCCGCCCCCGCCCGCCCAACCTGCTCCCTCACCCTGGAGTGCAGGGTGGCACTCTGGCTGGGGCCAATCAACAGATGCCTTTGGGGCACAGAGGACCCCTATCTGCATCGGCATCGAACGCCGTTTCCCCGCCTACGTCCTGTCTCCGTTCACATGCCCTGGGTCCTGAAAGCTGGAGCAGAGAAGGTAACGGCCCCTTCTATTTCTGCCAGGACTTCCCATCGAAGAACTCAAGGCATCACTGAGAAAAGTCCACACCTGTGGTATGTGCTGACTGCTGCGAGGTGGGAAGAAGAGAGAACTCAGAAAGAAGAGAAGATGCACCTTGGACTTGGTCTTGAACACCCACTCCAGTTGGCCTCCTGGCCCCTATTCTACACACGGGCTGCGCTTCAAGGTGTAGACAGCCTGGTGTCATTGGAGGCTCGGCCCCCAAGGAGGAGGCCCTAGGGTATCGGCCCTGGGATCCCATGCACAGAAATACGCGCCCCCCCCCCCGCCCCCGCCACAGCCTTGTCATCCACCCCATAGGGCCTGGAGAACAGTGTGCCAGACTCCACAGAGCTGGGGAGCTCAGCCAAAGAGTCTGGAGCAGCAGGTAGGTGGTGAGAGACAGACAGCTGGACCCTCGGTTCTAGAGGGGGGCAGGAAGGGGAGGTGTGGCCAGGAAGGAGGTGGACGGGGTGTGGGAGGGAATGGATGGTGGGCAAGGAGGAAGGAGGTGCGTATGTTAGGAGGAGGGTGATGCTGGGAACTAAGAGAGGGGTTGGGGAGGAAAAGCGAGGAGGCGTGTGTGCGCTCTGGGACAGGTACGAGGCCAGCGCTGTGGCAAGGGGACACCAGAACTCCGGAGACCGAGGGGTACACAGGAGAAGAGGTGGAAGAAGAGAAGACACACACACTGAGGGACCCACTCTGCGACATCCCACCACCGAGCCAGGCAGGTCGGGCAGTCCTAGAGCATGGATCACACCTGCTCTCAGAGGCTCTGGCCCAATCCCAGCATCCACGACAGGCTAGGAACGCAGTTCAGAAAGGCGGAGCTGTCCCCCGGGGGCCCACCCCAGTCCACATTCTGCTTAGAAACCCAGGTGGCTTTTAAAGGCTTTGCTCTGGATGGGGGAAGACGGCAGAACAGCACGGAGACCCTGAGCTTGTCTCGTCCCCGAAACACAGCTAGATCAGCGCCAAACCATTTTGCGCACCTAGGAAATTGATCTGAGGATTAACACAATGATCTGCATACCCTGAGCCACAGAACGCAGCAGGTACACAGTGCAGAGAGGTTGACCGGGGAAGAAAAAAGCCGCGGAGGGAAGGGAGCTGTTTTTGCGGACAGGGGACAGAGCAAGGGGGAGAGCGTGGCGCATTGGGATCGTGCAAGAAAAACGCTTCCCTGAAAGTAGCTGGGGAGAAAGAGAGAACGCGTGAAAACACTCTCAGGGGACTGAACAAGAACTCTGTTTCCCAAAACCATTGACGGGAAGAAAGGAGAGGGGGTTCGATACCACCAGGATTCTATAAACAGTGGAGTGCAGAGTCTGAATTTCCGGAGCTCAGTGCCCGGCGATGCTCTGGTGAGGATATGGGGCAAATCCCCAGGAGTAGGCAGTAGGGTCTGAGGGGTCCATGTGCCACACACACGGGCAGAAGCGGTTCCCCTGCTCAGAGAGCATTTGGTAGAGGCCATACGGCCTCCCCACAGGCAAAAGTCCCACGGGACCCTGGAGAGCAGTCACATCTGCTGGTACTGGCACAAAGACGCCAGAGTGCGATGAAACCTGGCGACATCCGTGTGTTGTGCTTTGCCATAATCTCTGAACCTCTGCCACCGTTCAATCGCCCGAACGTCTTCTGGGGCAAGCCGGCACCTGGCCATTGCTCGGCGAGACCCTCCCCCAGGGAGTCAACGTGGATCCAACCCTCAGGGGTCTCTGAAGTGTGGGGTGTTGAAACACAACCTCCGCCAAGATAAAACTCTGGAGGGAGGTGCTGCCTGGCAGGCGGACGGCTTGGACACAAACAGAGTAGATTGCGGGAGTGGACAGCGGCCTGAGACAAAGGAAGGGTGCTTGATCGCGGGTTCCTGAGAACGAGAAGTTCCTGTGCCAGAGGCTAGGGAGCTGGGTGAAGCCATTTCCAGCACTCCACACATGGGCACGCGTGCAACGCTGATCCACCCCAGTAAGCTAAGCAGCGCCACCTCGTGGAGAAGGGATCCGTTACACCAAGCCCCACCCAACTGTGCCCTCCAAGCACACCCCCTAGAAGGCCAGCACAAGTCACGCCATCTGCTCGGTGCAGGAACCAAAGAGTGTTTCATAGTTTTAGTTCTAGGGAAGACTGGATGTAACTTCATTCGGGTTTCATTCTATTTGCTCGTTCATTTATTAGTTCATTCTTTCCTTTTCCTGTTTTTGTTTAAATTGGTTTTTTTCCTTCCTTTTCTTGGATAAAGAAAGAAAATTTTTTATTTTTATTTTTATTTTTCTAATTTTTTTGCACTTTTTATTCTATTTAATTTTCTTTATTTCATTTTATTCTATTTTATTATGTAAGTATAAAGTGCCGAAAGATATGAATTTAGTGCCATTGTGTTCCTGTAGAGTTATGTATATATCAATTTCATAGATAAAATCATGAATGAAACTGGAATTATCACAACCAACCAGTCAGAAATACAAACAATTATCAGAGAATACTATGAAAAATTATATGCCAACAACCAGACGACCTGGAAGAAATGGACAAATTCCTAGACACCCACACACTACCAAAACTCAAATGGGAAGAAATAGAAAATTTGAACAGACCAATAGCTAGTGAAGAAATGGAATCAGTAATCAAAAATCTCCCAACAGATAAGAGTCCTGGGCCAGATGGCATCCCAGGGGAATTCTACCAGGCATTTAAAGCAGAGTTAATACCTATTCTTCTCAAGCTGTTCCAAGAAATAGAAATGGAAGGAAAACTTCTGGACTCATTCTATGAAACCAGCATTACCTTGATTCCCAAACCAGACAGAGACCCCACAAAAAAGGAGAATTACAGGCCAATATTCCTGATGAACATGGTGCAAAAATTCTCAACAAGATACTAGCAAATCTAATTCAACAGCATATAAAAAGAATTATTCACCATGATCGAATGGGATTCATTCCTGGGCTGCAGGCTGGTTCAATATTTGCAAATCAATCAACGTGATACATTACATTAATAAAAGAAAGGATAAGAACCATATGATCCTGTCAATAGATGCAGAAAAAGCATCTGACAAAATACAGCATGCTTTCTTAATAAAAACCCTCAAGAAAGTCAAGATAGAAGAAACCTACCTAAACACCATAAAAGTCATATATGAAAAGCCCACCGCTAATATCCTCAGTGGGAAAAACTGAGAGCTTTCCCCCTGAGATCAGGAACACGTCAGGGATGTCCACTCTCACCGCTGTTGTTTACCATTGTGTTGGAAGTCCTAGCCGCAACCATCGGACAACAAAATAAAATAAAAGGCATCAAAATTGGCAAAAAAAGAAGTCAAACTTTCACTTTTCGCAGACAACATGATACTCTACATGGAAAACCCAAAAGACTCCACCAAAAGGCTGCTACAACTGATACATGAATTCAGCAAAGTTGCAGGATATAAAATCAATGTACAGAAATCGGTTGCATTTCCATACACCAATAATGAAGCAACAGAAAGAGAAATCAAGAAATCGATCCCATTTACAATTGCACCAAGAACCATAAAATACTAGGAATAAACCTAACCAAAGATGTAAAAGATCTGTATGCTGAAAACTATAGAAAACTTATGAAGGAAACTAAAGAAGACACAAAGAAATGGAAAAACATTCCATGCTCATGGGTTGGAAGAATAAATATTGTTAAAATGTCAATACTACCCAAAGTAATCTACACATTCAATGCAATCCCAGTCAAAACTGCACCAGCATTCTTCTCAAAGCTAGAACAAACAATCCTAAAATTTGTATGGAACCACAAAAGACCCCGAATAGCCAAAGTAATGTTAAAAAAGAAAACCAAAGTGGGAGGCATCACAATCCCAGACTTTAGCCTCTACTACAAAGCTATAATCATCCAGACAGTATGGTATTGTAACAAAAACAGACACATAGACCAATGGAATAGAATAGAGAACCCAGAATTGGATCCACAAATGTATGGCCAACTCATCTCTGACAAAGCAGGGAAGAGTAACCGATGGAAAAAAGACAGTCTCTTTAGCAAACGGTGCTAAGAGAACTGGACAGCAACATGCAGAAGAATGAAGCTGGACCACTTTCTTACACCATATATAAGAATAAACTCAAAATGAATGAAAAACCTAAATGTAAGACACAAAACCATCAAAACCCTAGAGGAGAAAATAGGCAACAACCTCTTTGACCTCAGCCACAGCAATTTCTTGCTCAACAGGCAAGGAAATTAAAAGCAAAAATGAACTACTGGGACCTCATCAAGATAAGAAAAACTTCGGGGGCGCCTGGGTGGCACAGTCGGTTAAGCGTCCGACTTCAGCCAGGTCATGATCTCGCACTCCGTGAGTTCGAGCCCCGTGTCAGGCTCTGGGCTGATGGCTCGGAGCCTGGAGCCTGTTTCCGATTCTGTGTCTCCCTCTCTCTCTGCCCCTCCCCCGTTCATGCTCTGTCTCTCTCTGTCCCAAAAATAAATAAAAAACGTTGAAAAAAAATTAAAAAAAAAAAAAGATAAGAAAAACTTCGGCACAGCAAAGGAAGCAAGCAGCAAAACCAAAAGGCAACTGACAGAATGGGAAAAGATATTTCCAAATGACACATCAGACAAAGGGTTAGTATCCAAAATCTATAAAGAACTTACCAAACTCAACACCCAAAAAACAATTAACCAGTGAATAAATGGGCAGAAGTCATGAACAGACACTTTTCCAAAGAAAACATCCAGATGGCTAACAGACACATGAAAAGATGCTCAATGTCACTCAACATCAGGGAAATACCAATCAAAACCACACTGAGATACCACCTCACGCCAGTCAGAGTGGCTAAAATGAACAACTCAGGAAACAACAGATGCTGGAGAGGATGTGGAGAAATGGGAGCCCTCTTGCACTGTTGGTGGGAATGCAAACTAGTGCAGCCACTCTGGAAAACAGTGTGGAGGTTCCTCAAAACATTAAAAATAGAACTACCCGGGGCGCCTGGGTGGCTCAGTCGGTTAAGCGTCCGACTTCGGCTCAGGTCATGATCTCACGGTCTGTGAGTTCGAACCCCGCATCGGGCTCTGTGCTGACAGCTCAGAGCCTGGAGCCCGTTTTAGATTCTGTGTCTCCCTCTCTCTCTCTGCCCCTCCCCTGTTCATCCTCTGTCTCTCTCTGTCTCAAAAAAAAAAAAATAAACATTAAAAAAATTTAAAAATAAATAAATAGATAGATAAATAAATAAATAAAATAAAAATAAAAATAAAAATAGAACTACCCTACGACCCAGCAAGAGCACTACTAGGAATTTATCCAAAGGATATAGGAGAGCTGATTCATAGGGGCACAAGCACCCCAATGTTTATAGCAGCGCTTTCAACAACAGCCAAATTATGGAATGTCCATCAACTGATGAATGGATAAAGAAGATGTGGTTTATATATACAATGAAATATTACTTCTTGATCAAAAATAATGAAACCTTGCCATCTGCAGCAACGTGGATGGAACTAGAGTGTATTATGCTAAGTGACATAAGTCAGTCAAAGACAATACCATATGATTTCAGTCACGCAGAATTTAAGATACAAAACAGATGAACATAAAGGAAGGGAAGCAAAAATAATGTAAAATCAGGGAGGGAGACAAACCATAAGAAACTCTTAAAGACAGAGAACAAACTGAGGGTTGCTGGAGGGGTGTTGGGTGGGGGGGATGGGCTAAATGGGTGATGGGCATTAAGGAGGGCACTTCTTGGGATGAGCACTGGGTGTTATATGTGATGGATCACTAAATCCTATTGAAAAAATATATATATACATAAATGTAAAAAAAGAGTAAGAAAAATAAAAGATCTTATATTTAAAAAAAAGAAAATCATAAGAGAAAAATACACTTAAAATACTGCATTAAATAAAACAACAACAACAAAACAACCTGTGTTTAAGTTTGAACCCATGAAGTTCAAACCTGTATTGATCAAGCATCAGCTGTATTTATGGGTGATACGACATGCTATCTAGGATTTGCTGAATAATAATCTAAGGGGCGATGGGGAGGGTGGGGCGAAAATTAAAGAAGACTGGCCATGAGTGGATCATTGTGGAATTGGAGCAGGTAAGGATTTATCACACTATTCTCCCCAGTCTGGAATATGCTTGAATTTCTATAACAAAAAAGTTTTAAAATGTGATCCCAGGCAGAGGCTATTACACGAAAAGTGCATTATGATACATTGTGATCCTAGCTGTATGAACAGATATTGTAGCTATCTGCAGAAAATTTTGTCTGGGAGGAAAGACACCCAAAGTTTATTTGTTTGTATATACATAGTGGAATTAGGAGTGACTCATTTTGTATAAGTAAATCTTTCTATTAGTTTTTCCACGATAAACATGGTAATTTAAAACAAAATAAAAATCTTATTGTTAATTAAAAACCAAATTAAGAGGGGTGCCTGGGTGGCTCAGTCGGTTGGGCGTCCGACTTCGGCTCAGGTCATGATCTCAGGGTTCATGGGTTCAAGCCCTGCGTTGGGCTCTGTGCTGACAGCTCGGAGCCTGGAGCCTGCTTCGGATTCTGTGTCTCCCTCTCTCTCTCTGCCCCTCTGCCGCTCACGCTCTGACTCTCTCTCTCAAAAATAAACATTAAAAATTTTTAATTAAAAAAATTAAATAAATAAATACATAAACAAATAAATCTAAATGAAGAAAATAATAAAGGCTTTGCTCTGTCCCTGCAGGCTCCTGGCTGCAGGCAGCCCCAGTCCCATCCCTGGCCCCCATCCCCAGGGCCCCTGGCTTCCACAGGTTTCTTCCTCTCTTACTCGGTCTCCCGGGCTGGACTATACATCTTCCATAATCTCAGACTTCTCTTTCTCAAATCCGACCTGTGGCTCTTCAAAAGGGCCAATCCCACATCCTTTACCCAGGTCTTCAAAACATGCTACTAGCTTTTTTTTTTTTTTTTCTGCCCCTGGAGACCACTGACCCCTTGGTCAGGATTATTTCCACGGCATGACAGGTAAGGTGCCCCCTCCCTTCTGCGCCTGTGACCCGGGACAGCATGCCTGGTGAGCTCCGCCCACCGCCCGCACCACCCCCACTTACCTGCCTGTAGAGCTGCCACAGGGACCCCAGGCCCCCATCCTTCGCCGAATTCAAGGCCAGTGTTTCTGAGGGCCAGGGGGCAGATGCTGGGCCCCTCAGCTCCTCCCCAACTCCTCTGGTCTCCGCACTGCTCCCCTTCTCTCCCTAAGCTCCCCCTCCAGTCCCCAAGCTCCCGCCCCCACCGGGGTCACCGGCCTAGGGCTCCAAGGGCTGTTTTTGCAATAGGGGGCGCTAAGCCTCCGTGGCTAAGGTGTGTTTGGGATGCCCACAACAAAACACAGTCACACTGAGCTGGTAACCTTCCACACGCTGCCCGAGAAGCTTCCACGCAGGCAGAGGACAGCACTCACGAGGGGTCACACAAGACCCCGCGCTTCGGGGTTGCAAAACCCAGGGTGCACCTGACTTGCCGGGGCCTACGTGAGCCTCCATCCTTGAAACAGCCTACCAACGGGACCCTTGCGAGGCGCAGACAGGTTAGTGTAGCAAGCCTGTTTATAAGGTGCTATGTAAAACAATCACTCAGGCCTTAAAATCAGTAAATCGGGGCACCTGGGGGGCTCAGTCGGTTGAGCGTCCGACTTCGGCTCAGGTCATGATCTCGCAGTTCGTGAGTTCGAGCTCTGCATCGGGCTCTGTGCTGACAGCTAGAGCCTGGAGCCTGCTTCAGATTGTGTCTCCGCCTCTCTCTGTCCCTCCCATGTTCATGCTCTGTCTCTCAATAATAAATAAACATTAAAAAAAATTTTTTTAATCAGTAAATTGGAAGGGTGTCCTGCAACTCCATGCACCTACGCACCATTTCTAGGGGTCTGCAGTCACACTCTGGGGTCCTTTGCAAGATGATGGCTGGGAACACGTTGGTGCTCCCAGGGACAGAGTTTCCTTGTGATTTATGCCAAATCTTCAGTTATGGCCCACAGAGAGATTCGAGACTCTGCTGAGGTCTACGGCCACCCACATAGCTGCCCACACACGCACACGCCTGTATGCTCCCGTGAAACCTTCAACCTGGCCTCTGCGGGTGACGTCCCGGCCAGTTGTGCCAGCCCAGGCTTGTGTAAGGCCGGGGAGGCCCAGGTTTCCAGCTGCACTGATCTGCTGAGTAGAATTCCCATTCGGCTTTGCTAATCTCACCAGCTAACTTCCCGCTTTAAGTTCGGGAGAGTGTTTCCCTAACGCTGGAATCTAAAGCGGCCGCTCCCCAATAACGTTCATGTGGAAAAAGCAGAAATTCTATAGTTTGAAATTCTTTTTTATTTAAGTTTCTTTATTTTCAGAGACAGCACGGGTGAGTGCATGAGCCGGGGAGGGGCAAAGAGAGGGAGAGACAGAATTTCAAGCAGGCTCCCACGCTGTGAGCACAGAGCCTGACACGGGGCTCAATGCCCCGTGTGCCATGAACTGTGAGATCACGACCTGAGCCGAAATCAAGAGTCGGATGTTTAATTGGCTGCACCATCCCGGCGCCCCTCAAGTTCTAAAGCATAACACAACCAATAACCTAAAATCAAGTTTTGTTCTTCCTCCCTCAAATTGACCCAAGTCTTCAAATTCCTAGTTTCTGACTGGCTGGGACGTATTTATGAATTATAATTACCCAAAGATGTCACTGCGATAGAAACCGCTCTAGGATAATCTTTTTTTTTTTTTTTTTTTTTTTTTCAAAACCTCCTCCAGGAACACACGGCTGTATACATATGCAGAAATCCACTGAGCTGTGACTTGAGATTATACATCTCCTGCAGGGATGATACAGCTAGAACACGTAAAGAAGTTAGAGCTGAGCTGGGTGACATTTTCCTTATGTGACTTGCCTTCTGTAGCGCTTAAACTCAAGATGCTGCCAGGAAGAATCCTGCTCTAAAGCTGGGAGCCCGTGGAAACACAGAGCTGGCTCTGAGGGCGGAGTCTTCTCCAGTCTTCTCCAGGCTTCTCCGGGCACCAGGCTTCTCCAGTCAGGAACCGCCAATGCCCAAAAGCCCCTCCCAGGCCAGGGGCGGCACACCGGACAGGAAGTCCTTCGCCTCCTACGGATCACCTTCACATGTGACACGGTGCATCTGGTCCCGGGGAATCCCACAGGCTCCTGACAGTCCCAGATGGCAAAGGGCTGGATGGCACACAGTGCGGAGGCCACCTGAGCTCAACCCTGGAGTCCAGCCCTGCCTGCCTTGGCGACTCACCTGTCTGTCCCATTTCCTTGCAGAATGGTCCACTAAACCACGGGAGTTTATTGTCCCTCAGTTCTGGAAGCTAGAAGTCTACGATCCAGGTGTTTGGCAGGGGTAGCTTCTCCTGAGGCCTCTCTCCTTGGCTGTCTTTCCCCGGTGTCTTTGTGCAGTCTTCCATCTGTGCCTGCGTCCCAGTCTCTTCTAACAATGACACCAGTCGTATTGGATCTGGGCCCACCCTAATGCCTTCATTTGAACTTAATCATTGCTTTCAAGACCATCTCCAAATACAGTCGTACTCTGAGGTGCTGGGAATTAGAGGACTTCAACTTACAAATCTGGGGGGGGGGGGGACGTAATCAGCCCATACAGACGGCAGGGTGATATCTAGCAGAATGAATGCTCAGGACAGGACTGGAAGCCGCCGAGGTCTCCCCAGCAGAACAGACATAAGCCCTCTGAGGGCAGAGCCAGCCCACGGCCCCTGCGCTCCTGGAAGCTGACTCCACCCTCTACAGCTGTCGGTACTGGGTTTGCAGGGGGGCTGAAGCCTCAGCCCTCAGCACTGCCTCCCTGGGGGCCAGCGATGTCACGGCCGGTAGAACTTAAAACCCAGCAGTGGGCCAACACTTCATCCCCTGGAGCAACCTACCCAGGAGACACACGAGGGGAAGGGCAGGACGCACACGGCGCTCCGATCAGCGCTCAGGACGAGGCCTTGACTCTCAGCCCAGACAATGGAGGCTGACTTGAGCCAGGAGCCTGGCAGAACACCTTCCCCACAAGACGAAAACGGTTCTTTCGGTCTCGTTACCCGGCAACCCTGACAGGTTACTAAGGTGGCGGACTCAGTCGCAGGGGCAGCCCGTCAATTAGCGAGAACAGGCCAAGAGAGTGTGGCCAGATTTAGCAAACTGAAATACGGGAGGCCCAGCTCAAAGTGGATTTCAGGCAGGCGACCAGTTAAGTTTTCATATGAACATGCCCCTCGCGATATTCGGGGCAAACTCACAATGAAACGTTCTTCGTTTTCGGAAATTCACAGCGAATTGGCATCCTATATTCTATCTGGCAACCCTAATCCAAAAACAACAACAACAACAACAAAAACCAACCCTCCTTGTCTTGCTGATGTGCAGAAGGTTCGGCCCAGAGACACCCAGGGGACCCATTCTTCTCAGAAGAGGTCCATCAACAGTTAACCCCTCTCCTTGGCCTCTCTTCCAGAGCCCCTCTCATGGGTCCAGTGACTCCAGCATGTGATCGCCTTACAGAGAAGATAAGCCCATCTCCTTGATGCCTAGGGAGTCAGCCTTAATGGGCAACGTCCACCAGAACTTCTATACTGGTCCTCAGACGGCCGTGATCAGTATCACTACCGCCATCACCAATAATAATAATAATATGCGGGAGGCAGAGGGTAAATGACTGGACAGTGTCAGAGAGGGATGCTGCTGACATCATCTTCACCTGATGCTAAATCCAAACTTTTAGCAAAGTGAGGCATATTTCTTCCGGCAATATTGGTGGAGATGCCTCCAACACTCAGCTCCCAGGGGTGGATCGTCCAACTCGTCCGAGGACCCAGCTGGATCTACTTTCAAAACACATCTGGAATGTGCACACTTCAGAGCCTCCGCCCCTCCACCATTTCTTGTCCGACTATGGCAGTGGCCAGATCGTCCGCTCGCCCTCCTGTGCTCTGTTCTCAACCCGCACTCAGAGTAGCCCTTCAAAAGTTATGCTGAGGGGCGCCTCGGTGGCCCGTCGGTTCAGCGTCTGACTCTTGAGTTCAGCTCAGGTCGCGATCCCGGGATTGTGGAATCGAGCCCCTCATCGGGCTCCATGCGAGGTGTGGAGCCTGCTTCAGATTCTCTCTCACTCTCCTCTGCCCCTCTCCCACTTACGCACATGCACACGCTCGCTCTCTCTCTCTCAAAAAAAAAAAAAAAATTACACTGGGCCACGTCACCCTTTGCTAAAAACATTCCAAAGGCACCCATTTCACTCAAAGTAAAACCCATGTCCTTATGATGGCCCAGAAAGTCCCCCATGAGCCACCCCTTACCCTTGTGACCTCTTCCTCTTCCTCCTCCTCCCTGCCCCCTCCTCAGCAACCTGCTTCTCCGGGCACCCGCCCTCCAGGCACACTTCCACCTGGCCTTTACACTGGCCACGCCCCCACCTGGATGGGAGGAACACCCACTTCCCAGATACCCTCTTGGCCTACTCGCTCCTGTCCCGAAAGCCTTGCTCAGATCTTATCATCTCAATGGGGCCTATCTTGTGTGCCCTATTTAATTCCACGAAGTACCCACCTGCCCTGCTCCATCCTTCCCAAGCCCCCCGACCCCCTCCCCAGTCCTGTCTAGTGTTCCTCTCCTCTGAAACACCTCCGTTGTAAGACGCCATCTGTTGGTCCTGATTATTCCCCCTCTGGAAGGCAAGAAGCCTGCTTTGTTCACGGATGCCAACACTTACTGAGTACCTTGCAATGTGCCAGGCACCAGGAAAGAGACTTTATAAACGTTAGACAAGTTGATGCTCCCAGCCATCCTCTGAGGTTAGCGTCTGCCTACTTTATAAATGAGAAAACGCTCAGGGAGGTCACCCAGCGGTGAGGGAACAGGGTCGGAATTCTGACACAGACCAGGCGTTTTTATCGTGACCTTGAGAAACATGCGTACTGTCCACAGCTGCCTCGGAAGCACCACTGTCCCCTTCAGCACTTCTGTCCCTGCCACCTGATTCCTGGCATCCACCAGTAGTCTGCTCTGTGCAGACTGCCAGGGAATGGGCCGTGCTCACTTTCAGGGAAGTCGTACGGTATGAGAAAAGGACGCTGGCCTTGGCCCCGAAGTCACAGGTGCCCCTGGGTCACGGACACCCCTGGATCATAGGAGCAACCCAGTAGGTCACAGGCACCCCAGGCCACGAGCATCCTCGGGTTGTGGGTGCCCCTGGGTCACGGGTGCACATCTTGGCGGCACCCACTGTGGGTTGGGTCACGGGTGCACAGTGGTGCGCGACTGTAGGGTGCAGACAACGCATACTAGACATGGCAATGCCGATCGCCCGTGGGGCGTGCGGGGGTAACAGTCCTCGGCACGTAGAGGTGCTCCGTGACCGCTGTTGACACTGAGACGGCTCTTCTCACAGGGACTCCTGACTGTCCCAGGCAGGACCTCAGGACCAAATGCCCACTGCTGGGGCAAGAGAGAAGGGCGAGCAGCAAAGGGCACTGAGGGGGCGCTCCGAGAAAGCACGGAGAGCGGATCGCCGTGGCACAGCCAGGTCAAAGGGCAGAGCAGAGCAGGAGTGCCAGAGGGGCTCAGTCAGGGCCAGCGGGCCCTGCCACAGGCAGGCTGGGGGGCTGCCTGGGGTGTCCACACTGGTGAGCCCACGGCTGCAGCACAAGGTACTTTCCCTCTGAAGGTGCAGGTGGCTGCCAGACCCAGAAGGAAAACAACACTGGATGAGATTTTCACTCTCCTTTCGTTTCCAGAAGCCGCCAATCAGGTTTCACACGTCCTCGCTTTCTGACCCGGGCGTCTCCCAAACTAGACGCGTCAGGCCTCCAGCCATATTTGCTGCCGCCCGTCACTGGCATGCCGCCTCGGCACCGGGGCTCCCCTGGGTACGGAGCCCTCGGGTCCAGAGTGCTCGCTTCGCCCACACGGCACGGCGCTAACACCTGCCAGCCCCAGACAAGACAGAACAGGTGACCTGGACAGAAGCACGGTGTAGGAGGGGCTGGGGTGGGGCGTGGGGGCCAGGGCGCCCACGCTGTAAAACAGCCAGGTGCCCAGCCACCGCAGCTCGGGCCAGGAGCAACTGCCAATGGGAGGGTGAGGGGTGTGCTTTGGGGCCCAGCGAAAACCTTTGATTTCACAGATTTCCCCCTTTTGTCCAGTTTCTGGAAAAAAGAAATGATTAACGCCAACCATTCCTACTCATACTCTATAACCAAACGTCACAAGCAACAGATTCCCCGAGAACTGACTCTAAGAGACAGCGACGTCCACATACACACATCAGTAATCCCCTCAAAGGGAGTGAGGCTGCGGTGTGCTCACTGACCAAGCAAGCCCTGTATACACAGTTTACGTGGCCCAGCACCTCTTCTCGTCACCCTTAAGAAAAGCCCAGAAGATCCAAGAGACAGATGGGGGGAGGAGGGAGAAGGGACTAATGCTCACGGAGGGTTCGACATGATTGATGCTTTACAAACACGTGATCCCTTCCAACAAGGCAGCAAAGTGGCTACTGTTCTCCCATTTCACAGATTAGAAAACTGAGGTTCAGGTTAAGTTACTTTGCCAAGTGACTCAGCCGAGGCTGGGAAGTCTGAGAATTCGAAGATTTGTCTGGACTCAAAGGAGACTCGGGAATTTTGACTCAAAAGTCCATTCTTTATACTCTCACACTTAACCCAACATTACGTCAGAAACCGCCCCGGTTCCCTCCGATCTGGCACCCGCTAAGCTATTTGGCAGATGCCGACGCACGGGCGAGGCAAAGGTCTCGGGGCCTGGCTGAGCAAGCTCCAGGAAAACCACACCCATCTCCTCTTGGCTCTGAGGATCCGGCCTTTTAATCTCCAGGTGGAAAGTGAGGAAAATAGGGCAAGGACAATTTCAAGCTGTCCTAAAAGACCAAAGCCAAAGCCCCTTGCGATAGCAACAGCGACGTTTTAACACGTCTCAGTTACGGAATATTCAGCCTGAGCAGACCACATGTGACCCCCTGCCAACGGCAGCTTCAAGCATCTGCTTACGGGGTCACTGAATGTGGCATTCCAGAATACGGCTCTTCACCGAGACTTCTGCCCTCGGTGGCTTCTTGTATTCATCCGCGCAACTACCGGACCAAGTCCTTGTTGGAAAGTCTGAAATGAGGGAAGCCCTGAACGTAAATCCCATAGGAAAGAAACTCCTCGTTCCAGCATTTTCCCCAAAGCACCCAGGGTCTGTAATCGTGAAGGCGGCTGAGTACCACAAAACATGACAGCTAACATTAAGCGCCCCCTGAATGCCAGGCACCCCCTGGCCTCTCCTCTCAGAGACCCGGGGAGCTGAAAAAGGGCCACGGGTTCACCTCCTGGGTCCACGGCTACCACCTATTGGTTTAGCCACTTCATCTCCCAGGTCTGCTTCCCAGGTATAATGGGGACAATGATACTTCTTTAAGTGTGAAATACAATAATTCCAGTGGGGTGCTGCCTAATAAATCTTTATTCTTTTCCTGGAGACAAAAGCTTTCACGTTTCTCCTTGAAAGAAGACGGCGACCCCAGCATGGCCTTCTCCTCACATCTGTCCCCACTCTGCCTCTCCAGCACTGAGAACCACAGGCACCTGGGTGCCTATGCTGTGGCTCCAGACAGGGAGGACAGCAGACTTTTGCTGCCTAGCTAGAGGGACCAGCCCCGGAGCCTCAGAGAATGAGCAGGGGCGCCAGGAGGGATCTGCAGGTGTCAGCTGTGGACACGGGGAGGGAGGGCGGCTTTCACCCTCCCCCTCGGATACTGCACTAGACCCAGCCCCACGAGCCCACAAAGAAAGATAAGCCCCCTTCCGAAGGTCTCACAGCAAAGAGTCAGATGGCTCAGAAGAAACAACAAGAGACAGCTATGGGCAACTTGAATTTTAACTACACAATAATAAAAGGACTCAAAGAGGTTCAAGCGCAACACACACAGGGGAAAAAAAAAATTTCCTGGAACTAAAACGAAAGAAAAAAACACCATGAATTTCCAACTAAACTCTTCACACAAAGACAAGGTAAAGGCAGTCATACGCGATTCCTGGATCACTGACTCAGAAGATCAGGTCCAAGAAATAAAGCAGAGATTACAAGTATCAAGGGATGGAAATCGGAAAGGATCAGATAGGGAGACTCTCGGGCTACCTCCCGAGCCTGCGAGAGAAAAGGGATAGATGAAGAAAAGGCAGTAAAGGGCATCAGTTCTGGACAGAAGCGATAAGAAAAATACACGGAGGCAAATGCTAGTGAAGTTTCTGAGCCTAAGGATAAAGGGGAAGGGAAAACAAGCAAACAAAAAGAAAGACAATCCTTCAGGCAGAATGAACTCGTACCCAGGATGGAATGAGGACAATGCACTAAGCTGTCAGGGCAGCCCTCGGTGGCAAGACAGCTCTGTGCACCCACAGAACGTGAGAACAGCTTCCTCGGGCAAGATGTTCCGCTATCAAGAAAAGAGAAGAGAAGACATTTGAGGAAAAGAATTCAGAGTATATAGTACTAGGCACCTAGCATCCTAGCAGAGAAAAACAAGAAAGGAAAGGATCTATCTACCCAAACCAAGACTTCACGGAGAGAAAACTGATGGCCTCGGCAAGGTTGAATGGCTGGTGCCTACTTCAGGGTCATTTCTGACACCCGAGAATTGACAGGTGATCACTGGCATCTGATCACGTCAATTCCCACCATGCCTGAGCAGTAACCACCTCAGAGATGTGCGCAAGACCTGTACTTCGGATGTGTTATTAATACCTGAGGGTTCGCTTTCACGTTCCATTTGGTATCGGGGGTGTAACTTGGGCTGAAAATACAACCTTACGCGCCAGGTTAAAGTTCTAGAAGTTAAAGTATAAACGTGTCATCATTGCGGTGACAGTAAAATATCGCAATAAAGATCGGAAGAGCCGATAACTTTACACACAGAGAAGGAAGATTCAGAGGTTTCGAATACTTACATTAAGAGACGGAATGACAGTTAATCCAAACATGACAAATATTAAGAGTGTGCTGTCCAGATCACTTTAGAAAGAACACGCTTCCCTTTAGAACTGACAGTTACAGGCAGCCCAAGATGAGGCACAGGACGACCGTGAACTCACCTCCTCCTCTTCACACACTGAATCTACAGTCAGGTATAAAACAGTTCCCTTGGAAACAGACCTGAGCACTAGCTGCACAGCTCATCCACAGCAGAGGAGAGAAGGCCATCTGGAGGTGGGCAGGGGAGGCAGAGACGTGGTCTTGCCCCAAACCCCACCCCAGTGCAGGAACCCACGTCAGGAGCTTCTCCCGGGGGAGCAAGCCCAAAAGGAGCCCCCACAATGTCTGGCTTTGAAAATCTCCTGGCTCTAGTGGCCCAGGGTGGGATGGGGGGGGGCTGCTTATATTTCTGACTCCCACCAGACTGAAACAATCAGACAAACAACCTTGGCAGGCTACCAACCCCAGGCCACTGTACATATAGTCAAGTGAAACACACCCCCAGTCTTCCTGTGGAAAAAAAGCCCCTTTCCTTGTCCTTAAAGCTTCAGCTGGAGAGGCAGACTTCAGGTTTGCCACGCACCTAGAGGCTATGAAGGTGCTCCCAGGGAACATGGGCCCGGGGACATCATCTTTGCTCTCTCCCTAGGCCTTGCTATAGCTCGCCAGTACCTCCCAGGAGAGAGCTGATACGTTCATCCGGGGTCCCGATTTTTGCAACTGCTACTCAGGTCCCAAGGGCTGGGGTGCCTGCTGTGGGGCACAGACCCCCCACTCCTCAGGGAGAAGCTCCTGCTTTGTAAACCTCTAGACTGCCTAGTCCGGAAGCCAGCAGGGTTTATAGTTGCAGTCCCACGGGGCTGTCTATATTTGCTTACTTGAAAAGCTGCAGTCTGAGGTTGTGATCAGCCTGAAAGTAGGACCTGACTGAGATCCGCCCCGCTTTGGAACAGCGCCAGGTCTATCAAGTGCAAATTGGACTGCTTCGGCCATCACAAAGGTTCGAGAGACCACGGAGAGCTAGGGCAATGCTGACCTACGAGATTCACCTCCCACACAAGCCCACTCCTTCAAGACTAGGACAGGGAGCTGTTTTGCCTAATACATAAAAACAAACACAGAAAGCCAAGCGAAATGAGGAAACAGGAATATGTTCCAAACAACCAATAAGATAAAACCTCAGGAAAAAAAAAAAAAAAAAAAAAAACCTTAATAACACTGAGATGAGTAATTTGCCTGATAAAGAGTTCAAAGTCACAGTCCTAAAGATGCTCACTGAACTCGGGAGAAGAATGGATGAACACAGTGAGAACTTCAATAAGGACACAGAAAATATAAGAAAAGTACCAAACATAAGTCACGGAATCGATGAATACTGTCAACTGAGAAATACACTAGAATGTTCAACAGCAGCCTAGATGAAGCAGAAGAAAGGATCGGTGGCCCGGAAGACACAGCAGAACTCACCCACAGAGCAGCACAAAGAAAAAAATAACCTTAAAAAGTGAAGAAAGGTTGAGAGAGAGAGAGAGCATCAAATGGAATGGCATTCACATTATGGGGGTTCCAGAAAGAAAAGAGAGAAAAAGGGGGCAGAAAACTTATTTAAAGAAATAATAGCTAGGGGCGCCTGGGTGGCTCAGTCGGTTAAGCGTCCGACTTCGGCTCAGGTCATGATCTCACGGTTCGCGGGTTCGAGCCCCACGTCGGGCTCTGTGCTGACAGCTCAGAGCCTGGAGCCCGCTTCGGATTCTGTGTCTCCCTCTCTCTCTGCCCCTCCCCTGTTCATGCTCTGTCTCTCTCTGTTTCAAAAATAAATAAAAACATTAAAAAAATTATTTTTTAAAAGAAGAAATAATAGCTAAACACTTCCCTGACTTTGGGAAGGAAACAGACATCCAGGTTAACACAGCCTAGACAGTCCCAAAAAAGATGAACCCAAAAGAGAGCCACACTAAGACATCTCATAATTAAAATGTCAGAAGTTAGAACTGACAGTTATAAAATTTAAGTAATGATACAAGGCAGAATAATAGAGTTTGGGATAGATCATAATTATAATCTCTGTAGAATTACTTCATGTACTAGCTTTCATCATACTAAGGCAAATACCCTGAAGAATTTGATGTTCTAGTCATTTAATTTAGTTTGGGGGTATAAGTATTTCAAGAAAAAGTCTCATTTGGGAATTCTTCATCTAGTGAAGATAAATTAAAATCAGAAAGTCAACTCTGTCACCATAAAAAATCCGAGAACGGAAAAAAAAAATCCACAATCATGTATAACACCATACATGATAAATCATTTGCAATCCAGCCCTGAAAAATACCATATAGTGTATGAAGAAAGGATTGCAGAAAATTCTGTTTTCATTAATTATACTTTAAAATAGCAAGCCTTCTAAGAATGCCCTTGAAGAAGACAATCCCTTGAGGTTTTAAGTCAATGGAAACTCATGCTACACTCCAAATGCATGTTGACATGATTACTATAGACTAACGACCACTTTCAGTAGTCAGAGGAGGAAAAATTGTCAAGTTACCCAAACTATGAATCCCCGTTACAATGATCCTCTTGGAAAATGTGTTACTGAAAAGTTTTCCCCCCTGAATTAATGTGCTCTTTCTGTATCTTGTACAGCAGACATCTGGATGTGCAAACATATCCAGAAGGCCTTTGAGGGCTGACAGGCTGCTGGAGTAATGAGGAATTCATCCGTGTTTCTGCCTTTCTGGCTGGCTCAGAGAATCCTGGGTAACCAAAACGGACGTGTCACGAGAGTACAAGTGTTCCTTGCACAATACGTATCGCCTCCTCAGGGAGGACACCAAAACCCATGTTCGTATACCAAAATCTGAGATGCACACAGAAGTTAAGAAGTGGTCTCGTTATCTTGAAAGCAAACCACACTGTCCCAATGCCACATTCCTAGCTTTTCCTCAAGGGACGGCAGGAGGTAGTAATTGCAGTCAGGAATAAGGAGTAAAAATTGTAACTGAGGGCCACATCTGAAACTTATGCCTGAAAATATCCAGAGAACACCTGTGAGTATTACTAACCAAGGTTTAGTTCATGGGATTGTGTCCATGAAACATTATCCCATGGACTGGCCAAATCCTTGAGTCTAGGAGATGAGAAGGAGGGAAGTCTTTACCTTCCAGAGCTACTACTAGGAAGGAAGGTCCAGACAACACTGACAGAAGTCCCTCCAGTGGCAGGAGAGCCAAAAACACCTTGCCCCTCCTTGAGCTCAACTGAAATAGACATGTCATTTCACAAATGTGCAGTAGACTGACTACAGGTACAGGAGAGACAGTAGCAGCCTGAGAAATTATTATTCCTGTGCTATATGGTCAACTTTTTGAATTCTGACACCTAGAATTTTTAATAAAATATAAATGCTCTTTTTTTTTTTTTTTTAAAGAACACCTTCAGATTGTTATCTTTACCCTACAAGCTCACCCTTCAACTGGATTCGGTCGTAAGCAAACATTTGGCCATTTGGACAAAATCTATATTTGGTGCTTTGTGTGTGTGTGTGTGTGTGTGTGTGTGTGTGTGTGCACATGCATGTGTAAAATAAAAGGATAGTAATAAATCTTTAGCATTGTGTATAATAAAAGTGAAATGAAGCCTCTTGATACAAAAGGTTTTATTCTGGTGTAGAGCCTGCTTGGGATTCTCTCTCTCCCTCTCTCTCTCTGCCCATGCTCACCCTTTCTCTCTCTCTCTCTCTCTCTCTCTCTCTCTCTCTCTCTCAAAATAAATTTTGTTTTGTTTTGTTTTTAATGTTTATTTATTTTTGAGAGACAGAGTGTGAGTTGGGGAGGGGCAGAGAGAGAGGGAGACACAGAATCCGAAGCCGGCTCCAGGCTCCGAGCTGTCAGCACAGAGCCTGATGCGGGGCTCAAACTCACAAACGGTGAGATCGTGACCTGAGCCGAAGTCTGATGCTTAACCGACTGAGCCCCCCAGGTGCCCCCAAAATAGATTTTTTAAAAAGCACAGTTTGGAGAGAAGATATAAAAGGGATAACTATATATACATCAAACAATATGGCAGCTAAAGACTAAAAATACAAGAACATGGTAATAATTTAGCTCTTCAAATTTAGCTCTCGTTCCGGGGAAGAGGTGGGAAAGCAGTATGTTGTTCTCAAGTGAGAGTAGAGAAATACACATTCAATTATGAAAGAGGGAAGGACAAAGAGACAAAATATTATTAAAATGGAAAAGTTAATTATAGTCACTTGATTTCCGACCAGGATGCCACACAATTACATGGGGAAAGGACAGTATTTTCAGTAAGCGGCTGGACTTTCAACACGTGGTTGAATAAACTCAAGATCCACACACAAATGAATGAAATTGGAACCCCACCTAACACCATATAGAAAAAATAACTCAAAATGCATCAAAGACATAAATGTAAGAACTAAATTATTAGGTTCTTAGAAGAAAACATAAGGGTAAATGTTAGTGATCTTGAACTTATTCATACAAGGACCACATACCTAGGGTCGCCTGGGTGGCTCAGTCGGTTAAGCATCTGACTCCAGCTCAGGTCATGATCGCACAGGTCATGGGTTCGAGCCCCGCATCCGGCTCTGTGCTGACAGCTCAGAGCTCAGAGTTTGGAGCCTGCTTTGGATTTTGTGTCTCCCTCTCTCTCTCTCTGCTCCTCTCCCACTCATGCTGTCTCTCTCTCAAAAATAAGCATTAAAAATTTTTTCAGAAAGTAGGAGAGCAGTAGCTGCCTAGGGCTGGAGATGGTGGCTAAATATTTCTTCAGGGGGTGATGAAAATGTCCTACAACTGCACTGAGGGCTGCACAAACTGTGATTTAATAAAAGCTATTAAATGATGTGACGTGTTTTTTTTTTTTAAGATTTTAAAGTAATCTCTGCACCCAACATGGGGCTTGAACCTACAACCCTGAGATCAAGAGTCTCCTGCTCCAGTGAGCCCCGAAATTGTACGTACAAATTAAACGGGTGAGTCCTACGGCATGTGAAGTATATCTCAATGAAGCCAAAAAAGGAAAAGAACTTCTGTATTTATCAAGTAGAAGAAGAATGAACTGGATTGAAATGTCAAAAGTGGGGGAAAGACAAGAAAAGCAGAAGAAAAGATGATGGAACGAATAAACTCATGCCTGTTTGTCATTACGTTCAATGTACGCAGACGGATGTCTCCAACTAAATGCAAGTGCCTACCGGGTTGTGTTGAAAATATACATCTGTGCTGTTCAAGAAACACACTTAAGATGGCAAATGTGTTGAATGTAGCAGGCAAGGCGGTATCGGCAGAGAACGAAGGAATGCCAAAATTTACAGCAGACCCGCTAGATCTAAGGTTAAAGGTACTAAGGTCAAGAGTGACATGATTCAAGTCATCGTTTGGGCACGTCGGGATGGCTCAGTCGGTTAGGCATCTGACTCTTTGGTTTCGGCTCCGGTCGTGATCTCACGGTTTGTGAGTTCAAGCCCCGTGTGGGGCTCTGAGCCGATGGTGGAGCCTGCTTGGGATTCTCTCTCTCCCTCTCTGTGCTCACCCTGCCCTCTCTCTCTCTCTCAAAATAAATAAATGTTTAAAAAAGCACAGTTTGGAGAGAAGATATAAAAGGAATAGTTATATATACACCAAACAATATGGCAGGCCGAAGACTAAAAACTACAAGAACATGGTAACAATTTAGCTCTTCAAATGGGAACACCTACTAGAGACAGAGAAAACAAAAACACACATAATAAAATAGATACCATCACTTCTTCAAGTAATAAGACATACATTTTTTTCTTATACCTGTGAATGCCACATATGAAAAGATTAATTGCCTATTTGGCAACAAAGAAAAGCTTTACAAGCCTTTTGAATTAGAGAGTTAAAGGACGGTTCTTTGGTCACAATCCAATCAAACCAGAATCAAATAATTAGGCAATGAAAAGTCTTAACTACATAGAAATTAAGACATCCACTCTTAGATCAAAGAAGAAATCAAAGGTACCAAAGAAAATCTTGAAAGCATTGGAAAGAATATTTCATACCAAAATTTACAGAAGACACTAGAAGTTATACTCCAAGGAGATGTTCGTGTCAAATGCTTTCAATTCCAAAGTTTTTTTTTTTTAATAAAAGAAGCTTTGTACTCATTTAAACCAATTAGAAAAGGGCAGCTCAATAAATCAAAAGAAAGGAAGTGGTTGTAATAAAGATGTAATTTTAAACTAATAAAAAATATGAGAGACAAATAAACTCAAAGATGGTTCTGTAAAAAGACAAACAAAATAATAAAAGATCTCACATATGCCATATTAAGGATGAGAGACGGAAGATGGGGGAATAGGGAAGGTAGGGAAAGTGAAGGAGAGACAGGGGTTTCGAGGAGAAACAGACAGACAGATGTGTGCAAAACAGGCGAAATGAGGATTGGAACGGATATAAAAGCAAACGCACGATATAAAAGCAAATAAAAGAATCATTAAGCTTCATGGCATTTTATGTTAACAAATCTGATAACCTAGAAGAAATGATCATTTGCTAGGAAAACAAAATCATCAGAATGATTCAAGAAGTGGAAAATTCAGGGGTGCCTGGGTGGCTCAGTCAGATAAGTGTCCGACTTCAGCTCAGGTCATGATCTCACGGTTTGTGAGTTCGAGTCCCACGTCGGGCTGTCTGCTGACAGCTCACAGCCTGGAGCCTGCTTCGGATTCTGTGTCTCCCTGTCTCTGCCCCTCCCCTGCTTGTGCTCTGTCTCTCTCTGTCTCTCAGAAATCAATAAATATTAAAAGAAAAAAAATTTTTAATAAGTGGAAAATTGAGAAAATAAGTACCAAGACCAGACAGGTTTGCAGCTGCATACCCTGTCATTCTACTGTTAAATGGCAACAGGCAATTAAAAAATAATAAGCCGATGCATTTTGTGAAGCTGAGCCTAATTTTAATTCCCAAACCCGAGAGAAAGGAGAAGGAAAACTATTAACGAATCTGGCCTATGATAAATTAGTTACAGAAACTGAACTAGTATTACCAAATAACAGAAGCCAGCCATCTATTGAAGGGATATATACTGAGACCAATTTGGATTTACTCCAGGAAAATTAAGAGCGCTCAATACCAGAAAATCAATAAAATGTACTTCGTCACTAAATGAACTGTGAAAAACCTCTAAGACCATAGCAACAAATGCATTTGATAAAAATAGAGCCACGTGATCAAAGTTTAGCAGCCACGCCTTCTATAAATTAAGCACAGGAGGAAGTTGTTCGCGAAGTATTATTGAACAAGAGCTCGCTAAAAAGGTATATAAAGCGAGCCCGTATTGGTTCCACAAATGACGTGCGTGCATGTGTATGTGCAAATGCGTTTATGGAACAGCACCAAGTTGTCAACAGGGATTCTTGCGAAAGAGGCAGCGGTGAGCACAGGAGAATTTTTACAAACAGGGAAGACGGTAAAACAAAGATAGCAGTTAGGAATCACGCAGGATATGTATCAATGCATGCAGATAAAACTGGATACCTCCGCGGGCACAGCACCACCAAGGAAAAAGATACTCTTGTTGCCAACCCCACAGCCCTCAGGTGCCTTCCCCGTAGCAAGGTGCCGGGTGAGATACTCTGTCACGGACGTTGCGCTACGTAACACAATAGAACGTGAATCAGACCAGGGGCTGCAGGGGCAGGACTTGGGCACAGTCACCCCTACGCCCATCCAGAGCCCGACTCCCGACGTGCCAAGCTCTGGATGGTCTCTGACGGGGGACACCTGGAGCTGTTAGGGAGCAGAGATTTGAGCAGCAGCCGCCCTCAAGAAGGCGTCACTTTATTTTTAAGTTTATTTAATTGAGAGAGTGAGAGAGAATGAACACGTGAGCAAGCAAGCATGAGCTGGGGAAGGGCAGAGAGAGGGAGAGAGAAAACCCCAAGCAGGTTCCCTGCTGTCAGCACTGGAGCCCAGGGCAACGCTCAATCCCCCAACTGTGAGATCATGACCTGAGCTGAAATCAAGAGTCGGATGCTTAACTGACTAAGCCACCCAAGCACCCCCAGGAGCTGCCACTTTAGAGGCAGAGTGGGGACCGGCACCCGAGCGTGTGCCAGGGCTGTGGAGACAGACACACGCTCGGGTGCCTGTCCCCACTCTGCTTCTAAAGTGACACCTCCTGGGCGCCTGGGTGGCTCAGTCGGTTGGGCATCAGACTCTTGACCTTGGCTCAGGTCAGGAGCTCACCGTTTTGTGAGTTCGAGCCCCATGTCAGCCTCTGTGATGGCAGCACAGAGCCTGATTGGGATTCTCTCTCCCCCTGTCTCTCTCAAAATAAACTTAAAACGTTTAAAAATAAAGCACCTCCTGGGGGCGCTTGGGGGGCTTAGTTGGTTAAGCATCCGACCCTTGATCTCAGCTCAGGTCATGATCTCACGGTTGGGGGATCGAGCCCCGCATTGGGCTCCTGTGCTTACAGATGGAAGTCTCCAGGCCCTCTGAGAAGCAGAACCAAAGACAGACCTTCATTCCTCCCCACCAGAGTATCCCACGTGCCGGCTTCAGAGGTCTGGGCTGTGCCCTCTCGCCCTTCCAGTCTCTCTGGTGTCATTTGCCATCTCCCTGCATTTACCTGCATCTTTTCCAGAACCTACTTCGTATCTGCCAGCCTTCTTGAAGATAATGAGCCTATAAATTTTCGACAGCGGGAATTTGCTCTTGCTAATATTTGCATAACACGCGCCTCTTTCAATCTTGACGAAAAGCTGCTCCCTACAGTTGTCTGCGCTTTCCAATTAGGTTCTGTTCCAGGATTCCACTGGAATTCTGCAAGCACGTCCCCGAGGATGCCGTAAACTGGGGTCCAGTTTCCCAGCCAGCCCAAGAAAACACATCGGACGTTCTGCTGAAATACTAGTAATTAAGGGCAAACCAAAGGGAACACATTTGTTTGCCCTGAATGCTCGGACCCGAGGAAAACAAGTTTCAAACGAGGAAGGAGGTGTAGACTGTTTCTTATGTGAATTCTGAAGTGAACGTTTACTCGCTCACAGAACCTTACAATCTTTACACAGTACCCCCCCACCCCCCTCCCAACTGCCGGGGAGGGTGGGCTCCGGGGCCCTCCTCCTCCAGTTCAAAGACAGCCGTCTGGGGCGCCTGGGTGGCCCAGTCAGTTGAGCGGCCGACTTCGGCTCAGGTCATGATCTCGCGGTCTGTGAGTTCGAGCCCCGCGTCGGGCTCTGTGCTGACAGCTCAGAGCCTGGAGCCTGCTTCGGATTCTGTGTCTCCCTCTCTCTCTGCCCCTCTCCCCTGCTTGCATTCTGTCTCTCTCTCAAAAATAAATATTCAAAAAATTAAAAAAAAAAAAAGACAGCCGCCTGATTTCCACTGGTGCATCTACGTACCCTGGGTTTGTCCCTTCTACAGTTCCTGGTCGCTAAAAAGTTTTGAAAATCTCCTAAGTGGCCCAACATCCATCCTGTGCATTTGGGCCTCGCGACACAAAAGGAGTTTAAAGGAATCGAGGTAAAGTTGCCTGTGACAAAGCACCAGCTCTGGGCTTCCACACACGTCTTCACTGATTCTCACAACTCGGGGAAGGAGCTCCCTGCATAGACGCCAGACTCCACGGAGCCACCTGCCCAAAATCACAGGGCAAACGCTCAGCAGAACCCAGGCCTTCCGCGCCGGGTCCCCTCCGGCCACAAACGGACCGTCAAGCCCCTTTCAAACCATCCACAGCTTCAAACCATTGGTGTGCAATTCAACACCTGCATCTAGAACACCCCGTGCACGTGGCTCACCACCATCATCTTACCTGCCCGCTTCCACAGTTACCGCGAGGATTTCACGTACAGAATTCCAAGAATTCATTTTTTTTTTTACATTTGTATTTATTTTGAGAGCCTGTGTCTGAGCAGGCGAGGGGCAGAGAGAGGGAGAGAGAGAGAATCCCAAGCAGGCTCCGCGCCGGCAGCACAGAGCCCGAGGTGGGGCTTGAACTCACAAACCATGAGATCATGACCTGAGCCGAAACCAAGAGTCAGACGCTCGATCAGCTGAGCCACCCAGGCACCCCCAAAGAATTCATTTTTATTCTCCAGGTTATTTTCCATCATTCCCCTCATGCGTCCTCCTCACACAGCGGTTCAGCATGTGGCCCCCACTGACTTGAGTCCGCTTTTCCCCATCAATCCTCTTTAATGTCTGTGACAGTTAAGCTGCCTGTTCTAACAAGCCCCCATCCCCCAACAAA
>NW_024412747.1:8806434-8816287 GCF_014898765.1 Herpailurus yagouaroundi | reverse complement strand
ACAGAATCGGAAACAGGCTCCAGGCTCTGAGCCATCAGCCCAGAGCCCGATGCGGGGCTCGAACTCACGGACCGCGAGATGGTGACCTGGCTGAAGTCGGACGCTTAACCGACTGCGCCACCCAGGCGCCCCCCAATGGTGATTTAGATACAAGATCCTTTCATCTGCTGGCCCCCAACATCTCTGACACATGGCTCAAAGGAGCCTCCACATCCAGGCCTGAGAGTGGGGTCCACACTTTGGCTCATCCACTGCCCTGAACCCAGGCAGTGGCCCCATCTCCTTGCAAGGGGTGCTGGGAAATTAGGTACAACCACTGCCCACGAAGAGAGGGAACAGGTGAAATAAATTTAGAAAAGGACACTGGTCTTCAATTCAAGAGCCCCTTGCAAGGGACCTACCCGTTAATTAAGTTGATCTGACCAGCATATCCTGTGTTCCATACTCCCGCTCTAAGCAGGATGCATCCTTGTCCCCTAACCAAAGGAACCAGTCTACCCTAGATCACTTAACCTCCCCGTGACTCGGTTCCCTATGTTAAAAATAGGGATAACAGGGGCGCCTGGGTGGCTCCGTTGGTTAAGCGTCCGACTTTGGCTCAGGTCATGATCTCGCAGTCCATGAGTTCAAGCCCCGCGTCGGGCTCTGTGCTGACCGCTCAGAGCCTGGAGCCTGTTTCAGATTCTGTGTCTCCCTCTCTCTGACCCTCCCCCGTTCATGCTCTGTCTCTCTCTGTCTCAAAAATAAATAAATGTTAAAAAAAAAATTAAAAAAAAATAGGGATAACACGTTACAAGATTGCTTTGAGGATTGCACACATTAGAGAGAGCATAGAACACGATCTGGCACATGGTACATGATATACAAGCACTTGATAAACAAATAAAGGGGTACAAGAAGCAAGGTTCCCTGCAAAGTTCTAATAGACTCCTGTCTTGGGGGGGTCTCTGTCTCTTGGGAAGAGGGCACACTGCAAAAGCCCAAGGGTTGGAGAGGCAACTTCCCTCCGAGGCAAGTTCAGTTTTCCATGCAGGAGGGAAAGCCCTGTAAAATACATCCCAGACTTGATTTAGCACCTTCCTAGTAAAGAATTCATTCCCTCGAGAGCTGCCCCAACCTCTCTTCCACTATTTTGGATGTGGAATATGTCCTTGTAGACATTTCAATGGTGCAGATTCCTGTCCCCATTAAAAAAAAAAAAAAAAAAAAAAAAAAAATCTAGTTCCGGGGCACCTGGGTGGCTCAGTCAGTTAGGCATCCGACTATGGGTTTCCGCTCAGGTCACGATCTCACAGGTCATGAGTTCGAGTCCCATGTCCGGCCCTGTGCTGACAGCTTGGAGCCTGGGTGGGATTCTCTCTCTGCCCCTCACCCACTCTCTCTCTCTCTCGCAAAATAAATAAACTTAAAAAAAAATATCTAGTTGTGTCCATCTGTTCTTTTCTTCACTCCTTTATTCAACAAACACTGAATTTTTGTTCAGCGCTTACCACGTTCTGTGACCATGACGTCTCAGGTCTCAGCCCACATGGAAAATGATTTAGCTTATGTGGCTGCTAAGAGGGACAGAGGGAAGGCAGTGATTTTAGATGCTTGGCGACAGTGACATTTGAACCAAGATGAAACTAGCAGGCAAGGGCCGCCGTGAAGCACCTTCCTGGTATGGGTCCCACGGCACAAAGGTTCCGAGATGGAAAGACTTTGTGGCTAGAGAGTGCGGGTGGCCGGACAGGTGACAAGAAGGGACACTAAAAAGGAAGGCTGCAGAACACCTATGGGCGCTGGAGGCCTTGCGAAGGACTCCAGGATTCCCTTCGGCCTGAGTTGGAAGCCACTCAAAGGTTTAAACGTTTTAAGTGTTTTAAGTGGTTTGAGTGTTTAGGCAGAGGTGTTTAAATCTTGGTAAAAGATCACTCTCCTTCTACCAGGGAAATGGGGACAGGGTTGCGGGGGGGGGGGGGGGTGCCAACAAGCCTGGAAGCTGGAAATCCAAGCAGATGCAGTTTCCAACATCCGGGCAAGGGGTGATGTTGTCCCAGTTAAAGTGTGAAGATTCGTGCTTCTAAATTTTTTACTAGAGTGGTTTACTAAATATACACCCAAACATGGCCAGAGGTTCTCAGTTTTGTAATCATTCTTCCTGAAACTCACAAAAAGGAGAAAGGTAGAACATCATCTTGATATTACAGGATAACGCATCCCCAACCCCAAGGTAATACCGGGCCTCGTCCGGCCAGTAAAGGTTTTTACCAGATCACCTTTAGTTGTCACTTTCCCTCTTCCTTCCTTAAAGGAAAGGCCTCAGTGCTTCTCCACAGATTCAACCCTCTCGAGGTTCTTTCTCCTTCCTCCCCAGACCCGCCAAATTCCCCTCCCCAGGGGATCCAGCATCTGCTAGGTGAATCCACATCCACGACTGGGTTCAGATTCCAGCTACCGTTAAGGGCAACGGTGACAATTACATACCGTCAAGTCTCAAGGCGCTGTCACTAAGACGGCCTCAAGGAAGGACGCTCAGTTTAGGGAAGTGGGACTGCCCATGGGCAAAATGGCTTCTCTCCCCTCCTGGCCTTCGCCCAAGTTACTCCCTCGTTTGGGGTGCCCTGCTCCTTCCTCGTCACCTGACTGAACTTTATTTGTTCTTCAAGATGCAGCTCAGGGGCCGCGTCCGCCAGAGGTGCTGTTCTCCCCCGGCCCAGCTGGGTCAGGGGCGCGCCTCCGGAATCCCATATCCACGTCTACCCGGATCGCAGTGGTTGCCAAAGACTCTTCCACCCTTTCTCCACTTTGTCTCTCCTGCTGGACCCCAGGCGATGTGCCTTCTTTATCGTTTTAGCCCAGCCGGGTTCAATCTGCTTGCGGAATTAATACACGCCACGTCTCGTACGCCATTGGTGGGCGCGCGGACCGGAGAAGTGTTTGACGGTGCCTACGAAAGCAGTGGCTCCCCACGGCAGGTGAGTTTGGTCCCCAGGGGCCGTGTGGCAACGCCGGGAGAAATGCTCAGTTGTCATAACTAGAGGAAAGGGCGCCCCTGGACATTCAGTGGGTAGGGGTCGGAGATGCTGTTAAACATCCGGCGATTCACAAGACGGGCCCCCCCAACACAGTTACCCAGCCCGTGAGGTCAGTAGCGCAGAGGCTGAGACACGCATCTAATCTCTGACCAGGAAACCTACTCCAGGGTACATGTGCCCAAGGGAAATGACGTGTAAGTCCATCAAAAACACAAGAACACCTCGGGGCGCCTGGATTGTTGGGCATCCGACTCTTGATTTCAGCTCAGGTCATGATCTCGTGGCCGTGAGATCAAGCCCCGAGTCAGGCTCTGCGCTGACAGCCCGGAGCCTGCTTTGGATTCTCTCTCTCTCTGACCCTCCCCTGCTCATGCGCTCTGTCTCTCTCTCACTCTCAAAATAAAAAAAATTAAAAAAAAAAAAAAAAAAAAAAAACCCAAAACACAAGAACCTCTGTAGCAGCCGTACCCACAGAAGCCCCAAACTAGAAACAATGTAAAAGACCGTAGCAGTCATATGATGGAATCCTACAGGCCATATGAAATAAAAGACTCTTGGGGCGCCTGGGTGGCGCAGTCGGTTAAGCGTCCGATCTCAGCCAGGTCACGATCTCGCGGTCCGTGAGTTCGAGCCCCGCGTCGGGCTCTGGGCTGATGGCTCAGAGCCTGGAGCCTGTTTCCGATTCTGTGTCTCCCTCTCTCTCTGCCCCTCCCCCGTTCATGCTCTGTCTCTCTCTGTCCCAAAAATAAATAAATGTTGAAAAAAAAGAAATAAAAGACTCTTATCTGCAGGAAGAATGGATCTCACAGATCTACTGATGAACTAAACAACCGGACCAAAGTAACAGGCAAAAATTCATCGATGGTGAGGGAACGGAAGTAGGAATAACGGTCACCCCTGGAGACAGGGAGCTAGTGACTGGGAAGGAGCAGGAGGGAATCTCTGGGGTGCTGGGAACGTTCCTGATCTTCATGTGGGGAGTAGTCAGTCACACACACTGTGCTGTGCACTATAAGTCATGCGCTGAATGTGTATTATACCTCAAAAAGCTTTATTCAATGAACAGTCCTCTAAGAGCGCCCTACCAGCAGGAATCACACACAGGGACGCTGCCCTATCAGCCAGGTTTTCTAACAGACTTCCGGGTATACTGCCGGCGGGAATGTATGTAGGTGCATTTCTGGAAAGCTGTTGCACAGCAGATATCAAAAACCTTACAATGTGTCCTTAATTCAATTCTGGTCTGGTCATTTTATGCTAAGGAATGTGCTAAGGATGCGCACACAAACCTAAGCTTCCGGAATATTTATCACAGCATAATAAATGTAAGAGGGAGGGGGCACTGAATTCAATGCCCACCCAAAGGGAACTGTGTCATATTATGGATTCAATAAAATGACATTTTTAAATTTAAATGGAAGCCATTTACAATATATTAATTAGAATTAAAAAGCAGATCACCCAACAAGATGTAATCTAAGATAAACAAAGGATACACTCAATATGTTAACTATGATTATCTAGGGTAATGAGCGATTACGGGATTTCTTAAAATTTCTATCATTTTGCCCCCTAAAATATACATATGTACTTGTTAATAAGAAAAAAAAATTATACAATCACAGTTTTTAAAAATAAAGGTGAGTTTGGGGTGCCTGGGTGGCTCAGTCGGTTGAGCGTCCGACTTCGGCTCAGGTCACGATCTCGCGGTCCGGGAGTTCGAGCCCCGCGTCGGGCTCTGTGCTGACTGCTCAGAGCCTGGAGCCTGTTTCAGATTCTGTGTCTCCATCTCTCTCTGACCCTCCCCCATTCATGCTCTGTCTCTCTCTGTCTCAAAAATAAATAAACGTTAAAAAATTTTTAAAAAATAAAAAAATAAAGGTGAGTTTTAGATTTTAAAACTGTGTACCAGACCTCACACAACCCCCCAGTCGCCAATGTATTCAAAGCCCCGCTACCTGCAGAAGAACTCTAAACTCTCATCACAATGGCTGCGGTGTAGCAGGGATTAAATAAAAAGATAAAATTCTAGATTTTTCTGTCTCCTATCTGATTGTGGGATAGGTTACACAAACCCATACATTCATGGAACCACACAGAGCTTCACAGCCCCCCCCAAAACAGTTAAAGGTAATTCCACGTAAAATTTGAAAATAAATATCTCTGACTGCAAAAAGGTTTCAGATGCTGTAAAGGAAACCAATACAAAGGCACCCCCTTCCCTGTGGTGCCTGGGTTGCTCAGCTGGTTAAGCGTTCGGCCGGAGTCGTGATCTCACAGTTCGTGGGTTCGAGCCCCGCGTCGGGCTCTGTGCTGACAGCACAGGGCCTGGAGCCTGCTTCGGATTCTGTGTCTCCCTCCCTCTCTGCCACTCCCCTGCCTGCACTCTGTCTCTGTCAAAAATATATAAATGTTTCAAAAACTTAAAAAAATTGAAAAAAAAAAAAAAAAGAGGCATGACCTTCCCTGAATGATCAAGTCTGCCTAGGTAATCTCTCAGCCCAGACCCCGACCGAGAAGTCCTGTCCGTGTTTCCGTGTCAAGTGGGGCGATCCCTTCTGTGGCAGAGTCCTTGCAAAGATGTGGCACAACGACAGAAGATGGCGCTGCACACGGGGATGGCGGCTGGTGAGCCGCGTCACCCCCACCACCTGAACAAAACCTCTCTCCAGGAAGCTCCCTCCTCGGAATCCTGCGTGGCGGCTGGTGGCAGCACATGCTCCATTATCATGCGGCACCGCACAAGATCTACCTTGTAGCTCACCCAGCCTCGGAGTTCCTCCTGGAGCCACGGGACGTGCGACAGAGCTAAAGGTGGGAGCGTCTGCTCAAACTTGACACCCCTGACCGGCCGGGGGCGGGGGCCCCCCCCCCCCCACACCTTAGCTCACAAATCCATCCTGAGAGTCTCAGGTTCATTCCGGTTTTAAGCGCAAGCTGTTTCTCTCCTCACTTGTTAAGTCAAAAAGACTTTCAGCCAAAGAAGTCCACAACGAAACCCTGAGCGCAAACATCTAACAATGTTAATTTTCAAAGCCCTGTGTTCCCCTCCCGCTTCTCAAGGTCACACCTCCCCGCTGAACGATTCCAGAGGGGTGCTGACATGGTACATGGGAAAAACAGTCCTATGAAGTCCAACCTCTAATAGGAAGAGCAAACAGCTCAGATGCCAGCCAGCCACGACAAAGGACCGACAAAGCCGAACCCGCGCGCCCCCCCCCCCCCCCGCCCATCCGTGAATATCTGCCTGTTCTGCCTCCTCGGAGAGGACGGATCACAAGACTGCTCAGAATAAGAAACCAAAAAAGAGCAGAAGCCCAGGAAGCAGCCGGGCCTGAATTTCACGCTGTTTCCAGAGAGTGAGCTGCCAGGCTGTGTCGGTGATCTGCACAGCGGGCAGGCGGCAGGCGAGGCTGACAGCTTGAGGGGGTTGTTGTAGGGAGACAGCTGCAAGTGTTCTCCTGGAGAAGGTTCTGGGCCCTGAGCTCCCGGGAGGCATTTTCAGCTCCCAAGCTGACCCTCCATTCACACAGGGGTTAAGAGCCTGTCAGCCAGCCCGGCAAGCGTGGTCTTTGTAGTTAAATCATCTCAAGGGGACCCACAGCTCCAGGCACGACCAGAGCCTGGGAGAGGGGAGAGAAGGGAGGTGACAGAGAGGACCCTTCCGCCCACAATTGCTGGCTGGGCTTCTGATCCAGGAAGCTAAATAAAAGGGGGACACCAGAAGAAAGAGCGTAGGAAGACTAGAATACCCTGGAGAGCAGCTACAGGAATCTCAACCTTAGGCACAGAAATGTTTCTGCCTCTTTTCCCTTCCTCCTCCCAGCTGGGCATCACGTGCTCCCTACTGTGTGCACTCCAAATGCAGATCAAAGCACAGTGGTGCCCAGTGTCTACACCACTCTCAGGCACAGGGGTTCTCAGTCATCAGAGGGCCCCTAGCCAGCAGCTGTAATCTCTTTCTAATCAAAATAAACAAACAAACAAAAAACCCTAACCAGCCCAAACCAGCACAAGCAATACACAAGTACGTATAAGACACAAACGCACACATTTACATATGTGCCTATTTACACACATACACATGCATATGCTTTTACAGCAGAAGGCAGGCAGGAAGCCTGTTCCCCGAGTCTAGAATCCCTTGCTTTTCCTCATCTGATTCTAGGGGCAACAGCCATTTCTGCTACGAGTTTTTTCTCCTGTGAGGACCGATTCCAGACCAAAATGCCACCCCTCCGGCGTGCCTCCCCATCCCACTCTACCAGCCCAGTGAGATCTGTTAACAATCCAGGGAACAAAGAGGGAAGAGAGACCCAAGCTGCATTCCGTGAAAGTGGGGTTAGATTCTATACTTTGATAAACCTCAGAGCCTGAACCTCTTTGCTCTCAGAGTGGCCAGGGTGCAGCTCTGAGCCTCTTAATAAACAAGTCCGCCTCTCTCCCCGCCACTAGGCACAAGGGTTTTCTCTGCCCAGCATCTATTCTCAGCCCCCATAAATCATGTTCCATTGTTTCAGGGAATCTGAACTCACGCTTAATAAACCATCAACCTCACCCCCCTGCCACCACCCCAAATTTCCCTCAGGGAAAGACGGTTTCCAGGAGAGAAGCAAATTCTTAATTAGGGCTGGGTTTGAAAAGCAAGCTTCCGCACAAAACAGAAAAACAAACCTGGGTCTAAAAACCATCATATAACCAACCACTATGTCTTTGATTAAAGTGCGGGACTGTGATTCTCAGGTCCAGGTGGGACTTCCGTGACCATCCGAAGGAAGCAGAATTTGAACCTAATGCCAAATGACACACGATCAGGTATTTGAGGACCACATCGGTGCTGCAGTGGCTAGATTAAATTGCTCTGATGCAGAATTTCTCCCAAGTATAGGTTACCAAGAAACATAATACTCCTTTAAAATTTACTTAGGTGTGTTCACCCTTCTCACACCAACACAGTCACGAATCTTATTCATAACCAGGCTTCACCTAACACAATTCCCCTGTTTCTCCTGGAGATGCAGGGAAACGAGCAGACATGTAGCTCATGTTCCGAGATCGTAACCTGGATCACGGCACTCACAGCATAAAGTCTGCTAAACCAGGGCTCCGGGTACACACAATTCTTAAAGAGCTAATTTAATGGACAACCAACCGCTGTCTGGGACAGGAAGCCCTTCTGACATTCTGGAAAACGTAGGGGGTTTCAAAGGATTATGCAGAGGGACGGGACTTTGAAAATTCCCAAACTCTTAACCGAAGCCTAAACGTGAACAGGTTCCGTTCCAAAACACTGCACAGTTCACTTGGACCCTGCAAAGCCCAGCTGGAGCTCAGCGCGTCCACACTGCAGCCTGTCTACACTGCAGCTTGTCTGCTGGAGGTGTGCAGACCACTCCCTGCTGACAGTCCGGCCAACCCCACCAGCCTACCAGCAGGCTGCAGCACTATGTCCAGATCCAAGTGAGGGCACCAGCCAGGGGTTGCGGGGGGGGGTCCCCTGGGCCTGCCCTCCTACCTGCTGTATTCCTGGCTGGTTGAACAATGATCAGGGAGAGCCACGGGAAAAGCCGCATCATGCCCAGTACGCCACTCCCTGGTCCTCAACAACACCGGTTGCACACTCTTCCACCCGTGAAAACGGTGGGCACAAATGAGGGCCTGCCCCAGAAGGATGCAAGGAACAAAAGCATCAGGGGCAGGTGGAACCGCCTGGTCTCCACCTCTCTCGGGGGACAGAGGCCACAGAGCTTCTGCAGGGTACGTAGAGACGTTGTAAAACCAACTCCCAGGAAAGGGCGCAGTAAAAGGGGACCTCGGGCGGCCACAGCTGCCAGCACGAGCGACCTCCAGACATCAGGAGCTTGACCATGACCATAGGGGTAAGCGGAACACACACACACAAAAGTGCCTTCCGGCATAAGAGCATACGCCTTAAGGCAGGGAAACTTGTCATTTCACTTTTCCCTGCTCTTGGCAAGAGATCCTGAAAGGCACGGACAGAGAAAGTTTCTCGGATTAACTGGAGAAAACACACACCAGTGAAGACACCCCGGAGGACCTCTCCCGAGGTTCTCACTGCTACTTGTCCCAGCCCTGGCACCTGACTAAGACTTGCCATGGGGCCATCAATACAAACTGATTTACCACCACCACCACCACCACCCCCGCAACACACACCCAAGCTGTATCAGCGTTTCTGAAGCCCTTTACCTAGGCTAACTCAAACGCACCCCTAAGGTGCGACCCCACAGGTGTGACTGGCTTGGCCACACCCAGCCAGAGAGGGAAGACACTCCCCACCACCCTCCACGTCCTTGCCAACCGCAGGGTGCCGGCGCCGGCCTCCGCCTCCTCCTCTCCACCCACGGGGAAGTCGGAGCCCCCCACGCAGTCAGAGCACTTTAAGTCCCCGCCGCCGCGGCCCCCTTAGGGTCCAGAAACGCACAGCTGCCCCCGGCCCACGGAGCGTCTGGTGTCCTCCCGGCCCGGCACTCCCGCCTCCCCGGGCCGCCCCCGCCCCTGCGGGCCGCGCCTTACCGCCGGTGTCCTCGAAGCGCGGGGGCGGGCGGTCCCGCAGCGTGGCGCTCCAGCCCGCGCCAGCCTCGTCCTCCTCGGCTTCCTGCGCGTCGGGAGCACCGGGCGGCGGCGGCGGGGGGCCGGGGCGCTCGCGTTCGTCGTCCGAGGAGGCGGCCGAGGAGGAGTGCGAGGCGGCCGACGTGCTGTAGAAGGGGTTCCCGCCGCTGTCCGGGCCCGACTCGCCGAACACGTCGTCCGAGATGTGCAGGCTCTCGTAGCGCGCGCGGGCCGCCTCGAGCAGCGCCGGCGCCCTCCTCCGC
>NW_024412747.1:8797629-8803434 GCF_014898765.1 Herpailurus yagouaroundi | reverse complement strand
CAGCTGCTGAACCATGATCGACATATGGGGGAGAATGCTGGAGACAAATGTGCATGGCACAGCATGACATTTGAGTCATATCTGACATAGAAACTTAAGGATCCAATCTTGCTCAAAATGATTTTTTTTTTTTTTTGATGAATGTATCTACTAGTCAAAGAGACATGCAGAGAGGGAGAACAAAGTAGGACAAAGCTATAGAAAACTTTTGGGAAAAATCTCTCTTGTTGGGATTGAGATACCCTTCATTGATTGGTTGATCGATTCGTTCATTCATTCACTCATTCATTCAACAAATACGTACTGAATACTTATTATGTGCCGAATCCTCTTCTAGGCACTGAGAATAAATCAGAAAAGAAAAAAAACACAAGTACCTTGCTTTTATTACATCTATACTCAAGTAGAGAGAAGAGAAAAAGAAAACAATAAATATGCAATATGTCAGCTGTTGACAAGAAGTAAAAAGTAGGGGGACAGACATTACGTTGGTGGTGACGGGGATGGTGGTGGTGGTGATGCTGCTTGTATGTGTGGTCAAGGGAAGTTACTGAGATAAGAATCCTTGAATGGGTTAAGAGCACAAGCCAAGTGCATTTAGGAAGAGGAAACAAGTGGAAAGCCCCTGGGGCAGGCACACACCCATTGTACTCTATAGAACCAAGGAGGCTGGCGTAGCTGAGGCACAGAGAGCTGAGTGACTTGGTAGGAGATGAATTGAAAAGGAAGTTGAGTGCCCCATTCTGTAAGGCTGGATTTTATTCTGAGCGAAGTGGGGAGCCACTGGAGACCTTAGAGCAGAGAAATAACAAGATCTGACTCGGGTGTTCAACGGATCGCTCTAACGGCTGAGTGGAAAATAAACTAGAACAGAGCAGGAATGGAATCCGGAAGGCCAGAGAGAACACCGTGACAAATGCCCAGACTATAGAAGGGAGTGTTTGCGGCCAGATTAGAAGTGATAGAGGTGATTAGAACCAGTCAGATTGTGAATATGTTTTGAAGGTAGAACCCACAGCTTTGACCAAAGAATTGAATATGGGCAGTGAGAGAAAGAGACGAATCCAGAATGACTCTATAGTTGTCTGTTGGAGCTACTGCAAGTGTAGCAGAGTTGGAGGAAAATAAGGGCTTGGATTTGAACATGTTGGGTTTAACACATCTAAGTGGATCTGGAAAGCAGACAATTGAAGAGAGTTCAAGAACCAGGTCTGGATCGGAGGGAGAAGGGTGGAGTCATCAGCAGATCGATGGTAGGAAAATGGCTGAAGTCCCCAAGGATTGAGTATAGAGAGGGGAGACATCTGAGGACAAGTCCTGGAGCACATTCATAGAGATCAGGGAAATGAGAAGAAACCCCCGAAGGAAACTGAGAAAGTTGAGGAACCCAGACAGATTTTAGGGGCTAAGAAATTATCTCAAGGATCTCGAGAGTAACCATGGTGAATGCGGCGGAGGGATCTGGTAAGGTGAGGGCTGGGAAATAACCACTAGGTTTCACAAAAGGCGGATAAAAATGGGATTGGAGAGTGGGTTTCAGAACCTGGGAGAAGAAACGGGGGTTTTGAGTAAAGACAACTTTTGAGGATTTTTGCTACAAAGGGAAGAGAGAAAAGGGAGGTGACAGGTGGGTTGGAAGTTGGAAGGAGATTTCTGAAGATCGGGTGATATTTGAATGGGGGTGGGGATGATTCAGTAGGAAGGGTGCAGGAGAGATGCCAGACAGCTGGACAGAGAGAGAACAGTTACTAAAACAAGGTCCTTCCTTGCTTGGATGGCAGTGAATCGGAATGCACGAGTGGAGGGGCTGGTCCTCACTCAGAAGGCATTGGGGGTAGGGGTCCATGCAGTTAGATTTAGATCCTTAATCCATTTTGAGTTTATGCGTGTGGTGAAAGAAAGTAGTCTAGCTTCATTTTTTTGCATGTAACTGTCCAGTTTTTCCAACACCGTTTTTGAAGAGACTGTCATCGTTCCATTATACATTCTTGCCTCCTTTGTCAAAGATCAATTAACCGTACAATTGTGGGGTTGTTTCTGGACCCTCTATCCTATTTCCATTGATTTGTGTGTCTATTTTTTTTTTTTTTTGTAGTAGATTTTGAAATCTGGGATTGCGATACCCCCAGCTTTGTTCTTCTTTCTCAAGATTGCTTTGCGTGCTGCACTTTTCATAAAGGTACTCTTCTTCCTTTCCTGCTTTGATTTTCTCAGCGAAGTCCTCAGAGGGGTCATCAGCTATATCTGAGAGAGGTGTTCAGTTCTTAATCCTGGCTGTACATGAGAATCACCTGGAGAATCTTAAGAGAACACTCCTAACTGGGCCCTACGCCAATTTAATCAGATTTCTCTGGAGGTGTACCTGGGCGCTGGAATGTGTTAAAGGCTTCCGGGCGATTCAAAAGTGTGGCCAGAGTTGAGAATCCCCGGGTTAGGGGTCTGAGGAAGGAAGATGTGAGGTAGTCAAAATATTTCACCAGTAGAGTGGAGACTCAATTAGATCAACATACTTGGATTTGTGGTTGAGAATTTAATGTGAAACCTGCCAGGATGGTTGCATTTTTTCCCCCAAGTTTTATTTATTTGAGAGAGAGAGAGAGAGAGAGAGAGAGAGAGAGCAAGAGCACACAAGTGGGGGAGGGACAGAGAGAGAGAGAGAGAGAGAGAGAGGATTCCCAAGTAGGCTCTGATCAAGGGGCCCGACGTAGGGCTCAAACCCATGAACTATGCGATCATGACCTGAGCCAAAACCAAGAGTCAGACGCTTCACTGACTGAGCCCCCCAGGCGTCCCAGGATGGTTTCATTTTTCTCCATGTTCAGCCGCCAGGGGCAGACGGGGGGTGGACAGAGGGTTGGGTTTTACCGAGGTAGGTTTTTCTCAGGTGTGTATGATGGAGGTGAGAGTACTAGACAGTGATTATAATCATGGACCTGGGCTCTGTGTCAGCTAAGGAGGCATGTGAGAATTTGGGGGAAGAATTAAGGATGAAAAGGATGTAGGTAAATGGCTTCTTCTGAGTGGTTTCGCTAATAAATATTTCCACGAAATATTTAGTGCAGCCAGACCCCTGCAAGCAGCACAAACAACTCTGATTAGTGCTTCAACCTACATTTTCTTCCCAGGGTTGCAATCAGTTGCTCTCAACGAGTGGACATTGTGAGATATTTAGAGCAAAGAGAAATATACATATTGGAAGTAGGCTTTTCACATTCTTAGAAACCAGAATTTTGTACCTTCGTGTCCTTTCTTCTGTCCCCCCTTGGTGACCTTTTCCCTCTTGAAGCACACCCAAGCCCCACTCCCCTGTTCTCCAATAAAAGAAAGGGATCTGAGTAACAGCCTTGAAGTTCAATCGCCTTTAAAGGAGAAACAGCCCTGGGCAGTTGGTGTTTTACACAAAAGAATGGATTGCTTAGTCACAGAAACTCAGGTATTCTAAGAAACCGGGAGCGGAAGTTCCCTGCTAGAAAGGGGACCTTCTCGGCATCTCTGAAGTCACATTCCTGTAGCTGGCACTGATGGAACTGAAAGTATAAATTAGACGTTCAGGGTCAAACTCTACGTACGTAGATTGTTGAACTGATGCATTGTTGTAGGCTTAGTGTTAAAGCCCCATCTGTCCCTCAGTTTTCTTACAGTGACAGTGATGCTTCTTATAAGATTGTCTGTGAAAGGCTGGGCGCCGTACAGAACCATGCAGCACAGCAGAGCTTTCCCCTAAGGAGAGCATAATGTGCACTCTAATCGTAGGAGAAAAAATAGAGAATCACAGGAAGAAACACTCATGTCGGGGCTTTCATTAAACTTAGTGCCACCTCTCACCAATTCTGTATCTTTATTTGCAGTAATTTTTTAATAAACATTACTGTTGAAATACCCTTGGTTACAACGAGCAACTCAATTATCAGAAAAACAGTCTCAGACGTTTGTTCTAATTACTAAACCAGAGGAGGTGACAGGGGTGCCTGGGTGGCTCCGTTGGTTGAGTGACAGACTCTTGATTTCTGCTCTGGTCATGATCTCACGTCCATGAGATCAAGTCCCACGTCGCGCTCTGCGTTGACAATGCAGAGCCTGCCTGGGATTCTTTCTCCCCCTCTCTCTGCCCCTCTCCCACTCATACCACACACTCTCTCTCTCTCTCTCTCTCTCTCTCTCTCAAAGATAAATAAATTTAAAAAAAGAAGAAGAGCTGACAGAGTTTAGAAAATTTTTCAACAAGGTTTAAACAAAAAGGATTTTCCACTTTATTCTAATCAGGTCAACACAGATACCACTTTCCCATAACATTGCAAGTAATTGGTATTTTTCAAAGATATCATTCGGTTCTTTACAGAAGGCTAAAAGTTGGAGGCCCATAACAATGACAGTCAACTTTTATGTGTGCCTTCCGTATGCCAGAAGCTGTGCTAAATGGTTTACCGGGAACATCTAAAAAGCAGCCCTATGAGGTCAGTGTTCTCCCTGTTCTAACTCCACGCATGGCAAAGCGAATGCTTCAAGCCGGGAGCTCGGTTTTCCAAGTTCATACAGCTAGTATATGATGGGATTAGTATTCAAATGCAGGCAGTCTAGGGGCGCCTGGGTGGCACAGTCGGTTAAGCGTCCGACTTCAGCCAGGTCACCATCTCGCGGTCCGTGAGTTCGAGCCCCGCGTCAGGCTCTGGGCTGATGGCTCAGAGCCTGGAGCCTGTTTCTGATTCTGTGTCTCCCTCTCTCTCTGCCCCTCCCCCGTTCATGCTCTGTCTCTCTCTATCCCAAAAATAAATAAACGTTGAAAAAAAAAAAACAAAAAAAAACAAATGCAGGCAGTCTAATTCCAGGTCAGATCCCTCCTGGCCGCTACCATAGTTTTTTGACTGTCACCTGCTCCCCACTCCACTCCCCTTTAAGGACAATCAGTTAATACCTAAAGCACAGTGGCTGTCGTGAGGGGTGGCCACTGGCTTTAATTATTTCTATCCAGGGAGGAAGGGCTGCCTTCATACATTCTGCGTCAGCTCTTTCTTCTGCCCAGGAAAGTATCCATACTTCAATGCATCAGTATTAATTGTTGTTCAGGGATGAATTAAGCTTCTGGGGTCATGCACCGTTTACTATGGCATCCATATTTCTTTCATGAAACCTAAGTAGCATTCACTTGGAGACAAGAAGAAATGATGGTGAGGGCGGGGAGCGGCGATGTTAAGAGGGACTCCCAGAAATTGGTTCCTGGACCAATAATGATCACTAGCCCTTATGTTACTCTTGGAGTCACTTTACTCGTGCTGAAATGTATGAATTTGCCCTAGCGTGACTCGGCCCCTCCTAACAATCAAAAGCTCCCAGGATGGGTCAGGATGTTTTGTTGTAATTCTGCAGGTTGAATGTATTTATCAGCCCTTCCCCGAGAATGCTATTATAGGGCGGGAGTTGGGTGATGACTAGTGGGGAGAAACCTATCAGGTGGGAGGAGTCTATGACGTTTGTATGAAGGAGAAACCAGCCCTCCTTGGTGATGGGGCATTTATTCTGCTCTCAGACTCCAGCCCGGCCAGGACCGCTTTGTAAGAGAAAGCCTTCAGTTGGGAGGGGTTGCCAACTACTGAGAAAACCAGTCAATTAATATTGAAAAAACACTAACCAATTAGGTGCATTTTTTTGGTTTCGATTTTGGTCTTCAAAGCATGAAGGTCCTTGGGGAAAGGGAGCGGAGGAAAAGGCTGGGCCAGACTCTCCGCAGGCCAAGCCTCGCAGTTGGGCACAGCCCTGCCTGCTGAGGGACCCTTCCTGGAGGCCCCACCCCCCGAAGGCCCTGCCCGG
>NW_024412747.1:8778236-8797619 GCF_014898765.1 Herpailurus yagouaroundi | reverse complement strand
CCCGCCCCCGGAAGGCCCCGCCCCCGGAAGGCCCCGCCCCCGGAAGGATGCCATGGCCAGTATAATGCTCTGCTGTCACTGGTAATTCTTCAGTTTTATTTTTGAACTTGTGTTTTGGGAGTGGGGGGGATGGGACAGCGGAGCACACACATGAGCCGAGGAGACCGCCCGGTATGCGTGTCCACCGTCCCTTGCCTCCTCATGTTCAAATACTGGTCTCCCGCCTGGCGAGTGCCGCTGGACAGTGACACCCAGTGCCTGGGGTTCAGCAAGAGAAGCTAAGCGTTACATCGATGACTGAGTCAACAGGAGCACCCTTTCCCTACGAAGCAGAGCTTGCTCTGAGCACAGACAGAAGGCAATGGCCTCTGGTGAACAACCCAGAACCGGGTCATACCCTTTCTCACTCACGTTACCTCCCTGTGTTAGCAAGCGCTTAGGCTGCAAGCGGTGACTTAGAAGCGAAGGGAAAGAAAGGGCGGCCCCCTGCCCCCCGTCCTTTCGGGTTCCTTACCCATCAGTAAGCTGAGGGCGGGAGGGTTGGTGGAACACGGCCTGTCTCACCAGGTGGAGTAAAGACAGCTGAGCTGGCCGAGCGCAGGATTTCCACCGTCCTGGTGAGAACAGGGTGCATGTGCCCGGACCAGCTGCCGCGTCCACGTGCGGATTATTTAAAACTGACATTGCACCGTACAAAGATGGGTGGTAAAATTCATGCTCCTAATTAGGTTTGTAAATGTTTATTTACTTGGAATGACGTTAAATGCGAAGCGAAAACACCGGCCATGGCACGTGGAAAGACAGACCTTGGAGGAAATGGGCTTTCTATTTTAGTATCTTTAACAACTCTTCATCTGTGCTTTTGAACAAAAGGCCGTATATCTTCATTTTGTGCTGGGCCTGCAAATTATGTAGCCAGCCCTGGGAACAGCTGTGCAGCGTCTCGATGACCTAGTGGCGTGAATGCCGGGAGCCTCCTTCCCGGACCCCGTAGCATCCCACAAGCCTCTCAAGCCGAAAAAGAACTTTAGGGTATAGTGGGGGGAGGGGGGGAGGTCCTCAAATTTCTGAATCATAGGTGCCCTGCTCGGGCTGCCATAACAAAATGCCAAAAGCTGGGGGGGGCGTGGGCAACATACACTTTATTTTCTCACAGTTCTGGAGGCTGGTAGTCCAGGGTCAAGGTGTCAGGAGGGTTCAATTCTCCGAGGCCTCTCTCCTTGGCTTGCAGATAACTGTCTCCTCTGCTGTGTCGTCAGACGACACATTGCCCTTCAGTGTGTATTGTCTGTGTCCTAGTGTCCTCTTCTTATAAGCACACCAGTCATGTTGAATTAGAGCCTACCCCCAATGAGCTCATTTTACCTTAATCATTGAATGATTGATTGATTGTAGGCTTTATGCCCGGGCAGAGCCTAATGCAGGGCTTGAACTCACAACCCTGAGATCAAGACTGAGCTGAGTGCAAGAGTCAGGTGCTTAACCCACTGAGCCACCCAGGTGCCCCTTTAATCACCCCTTCAAGGATCTAGGGTCTGAATACAGTTACATTCTGAAGTGCTGGGTGTTAGGACCTCAACATCGGAATCTGGGGGGGGGGCCCCCCCGCGGTTACATTCAAACCCCTGAGCCCAAAACAATAGGCAAAACTAGAACTGAAACAGACATTTAGACACATTTTAAGATGCTAAACGTATATTTTTGTGCACCTTAGTTGCTAGACTAAGATGTATTTGCAACCTTGTAGCAAAACACCCATTGGAATGATCAAACAGAGCTTCTGGGTAACTTCACACACCCACAATTAAAACAAACCCCAAAGCTTTCTAATTGGGGATTTGGCTGTTTTAGGCTCAGTGGCAACCGAAGCCTGCCTAGGACTTTCCTTTTGTTGTAGCAGAAAAGTAACAGGAAGAGGAATTGAACATTTAGACATCTTGCCGGTGTTTGTAGTTAATCATACTCTGCCTCGTGGTCCAAACCTGATTGAGCTCTTGGCGCCATAGAGGAGAGATGATGTTCATTACATGTCAGTGGCCACAATGTGCCTTTTTTATTATTGTTGGTATTTGTGTTATTTTTAGATGTAAGAGACAAGCCTTCTCTTTGGGCTGCTGTAACAAAAGCACCATAGACTGGGTGGTTTAAACAACAGACATTTATTTCTCACGCTCCTAGGGCTCGGAAGTCTAAGCTCAAGGCACTGGCAAACTCCATGTCTATTCAAGGGCCACCTCCAGGGTCACAGATGACCATCTTCTCCCTGTAACCTCCCGTGGTGGAGGGGGCAAGGGATCTCTGCGGGGTCTCTTTTAGGAAGATGCTAATCTTGTGCATGAGGGCTCCACCTCATGACCTAAACATCTCCCAAAGACCCCACCTCCCGATACTGTCACCTTGTGCATTAAGGTTTCAATATATGAATTCTGGAGGGACACAAACATTCGGTCTACAGAAGGCTTCATTGAGTGTCTTGTATGTCCCAGGCACTAATTTTTTTTGGCAAAAGTAACCACTTCCTACACGTCCTTTGAAGTGAGAGTGAGAGTATTTCTCCACTTTGTCTTCCCTTAGAACTTTTCTCCGGGGAGGACCCTAAAAAGTTCAGAAAAGATCCAGAAGAAACCCACTGGCCTCTGGCTAACTCATTCTTTGCAGGAGAGCAGAATTCAGTCTGAAGCAGGTTAATCTTGGAAATCTAGGCAAAGAGACCTTGCTTTAAAGTCTTCTCAGGGCGCCTGGGTGCCTCAGTCAATTAAGCATCCCACTTCTGCTCAAGTCATGATCTCACGGTTCGCGAGTTCAGGCCCCGCGCTGGGCTACGGGCTGACAGCTCAGAGCCTGGAGCCTGCTTCAAATTCTGTGTCCCCCTGCCCTCTCTGCCCCTCCCTCTCTCTCTCTCTCTCTCTCTCTCAAAAATAAATAAACACTATGGGACACTTGGGAGGCTCAGTTGGTTGCATGTTGAACTTCAGCTCAGGTCATGATCTCATGGTTTGTGAGTTCGAGCCCCACACTGGGCTACGTGCTGAACAGCTCAGAGCCTGGAGCCTGCTTCGGATTCTGTGTCTCCCTCTCTCTCTCTGCCCCTCCCCGACTCGCGCTCTGTCTCTCTCTCTCTCTCAAAAATAAATAAACATGAAACAAATTTTTTAATAAATAAGCCTTCTTATTAAAAATTAAAAAAAGTCTTCTCATATTACGAGTTTTGTTAGTACGAGTAATAATAACTATAATATCAACTTTCTTTTTTTATTTATTTAATTTATTTTTTAATTTCCGTCCAAGTTAGGTAGCATGTAGGGCAACAATGATTTTAGGAGTAGATTCCTTAATGCCTCTTACCCATGTAGCCCATTCCCCCTCCCACAACCCCTCCAGCAACCCTCTGTTTGTTCTCCATATTGAAGAGTCTCTTATGTTTTGTCCCTTATCATATCAATTTTCTTTTTTATCAGTGGCCCACTAGGTGCCTGGTACTGCTGAGCACCGAGGGGAATGGTCGGTCTCACAGCCCTCTGAGAATCACATTATTTTCTCCTCCATATTATGGATGAGCATTAAGCCTTGGTGAGAAGTCACACAACACTCCCAAAAGCCACATTGCTACCGAGGGGCCAGCTGGGATCTCCGCCCACTTTGGTTCCAGAGCCTGTGATTGCAAACGTGGGCCGCACTAACTGTTCCGTAGGAAGGACCGTGCGTGGGGGTGACAGCAAACCCAGGAGGCCGCCCTTATCCCTTAAGGTAACCCCAGCGCAGCCCGCTGTGACTGCTTGAGGGAAGGGTGAGAGCTGGGTGCTGCCCAGGGCGTATTTCGGGGAGCAGACATGTGGTCAAGGGGGTCTAATGATGCACAGAATGAAAAGACCTAGATCTGAGTTCCTGGAGCCGTGATCTCCAAACATTTATTATTGTGCACCTCTCGTCTGCCAAAAAATCAATCAATCAATAATAAAATAAAAAAAAAGTTTTGAGGACATAACACCAACGTAAGTATATTTATTTATAAATTATAGCCTGTACTATATTAAATTATGTGCATTACAAGTGATATGCAAAAGGTGGACATTTACATTTTTTATGTCTTATTTTATATTAGAGTGAAAGAGAGAGACAGAGCATGAACAGGGGAGGGGCAAAGAGAGACAGGGAGACACAGAATCTGAAGCGGGCTCCAAGCTGTCAGCACAGAGCCGACGTGGGGCTCGAACCCACGAACTGCGAGATCATGACCTGAACAGAGGTCGGACACTCAACTGACTGAGCCACCCAGGCGCCCCTTGAGAACTTCCTTATACAGAGCCCGACGCGGGGCTCGAACCCGTGAGCAGTGAGATCATGACCTGAGCTGAAGTCAGACGCTCAACTGACTGAGCACCCCGGCGCCCCACAAAAGGAAACATTTAAATGGATGACAAGAAATACAAATCAACCATCTAGTATTTTCTTCCTGCCCTTTATCGGACTATATCTCTCCCACTCACTTTGGAAAAGATTTTTTAAAAGACACAGGACACTTCAGTTTGTACCACTAATTCCTAGGATTAATCTCTAAAGAGATGGAAAATGGAGGTGGTTTCTTAAGAAATACACCACAGCTCTGAAAGAAGACAGGGACCATCAGTTCCTGCTCTGCTGGCCCATGATACATCCATCCGAGTCTTGAAACTACAGATCTAGAATTGGACCTCTCATCCCAGACCCGCCAACCCAAAACTTGAAAAAATACACTTCACTTAAAATCAGTATCATCACAAAATTCTTCTAGCCATTCGTGCTCCAAAAATCAAAGTAAACGTTTGCAGCCTCCTTCCGGGTTAACAATACGGAGAAACCAAACTTTAGGGAAACAAAAACAAAAACAAAGCCTAACTTTACAGGAAGGAGGAAGCAGGATCATAGCATATGGCGATAAGATTAGTTTTAGAGAGCTGTTTAGGGAGCCCTACTGGAAGGCTTAAGGTAGAGGAAAAAAAACAAAGAGACGTGGCGACCCAAAACTGTCTGAGTTTTCTAATTTGCCCCGGGAACTTCTGGGTGGAGAGGAGATCATCGTGTGGGGTCAGAGCAAGAGGCAATGGGAAACCTATACACGTATGTAAACAGCTCTTCTCCCCATCTCCTATGGAAGAGAAAAAGAGAATGAACTTATTCCAGTAAGGACGGCCACGAGTTGGTGAGGTAAGTTAGGTAGATGGATGCATACCCGAAAAAGCCAGGGAAGGAGGCTTCCCTGCTGTCTTGTCAGCATCTATGGGCAAGGCTCTCTTAACGGACTGCCAAACGAATTGATGTACAAATCGGATTACCGGCAGCCATGTATAGCTGCTCGGGTTGTGCATGGCACAATGCGCCTCAACTATAGGCATGCCCTTAACACTACAGACCTCTTTATATCTTTGTTATTTTAAATATTTAAAAAAAATATTTTTTTTATTCGTTGACTCCAAAGAGGCAGTTGATTGCTTATCATGACAATTTTTTGATCGCGTAAAGCTGCCTCCTTGGTTGTGAAAATCAGTACGTTGTAACAATTTTCTGAGAGATGGAAATAAAGTGCCTCCTTCCAGGGAGGGCTGAGTGGCTCAGTCAGTTAAGTGTTGGAGTTCAGCGCCGGTCAGGATCTCATGGTTGGTGAGCTTGAGTCCCGCATCAGGCTGTATGCTAACAAGTAGTACAGAGCCTGCCTGGGATTCTCCCTCGCTCTCCTCTCTCTCTCTGCCTCTCCCCCACTCATGCTCTCTCTCTCTCTCTCTCTCTCTCTCTCAAAATTAATAGATACTAAAAAAAAATAAAAATGGCCTGTCTCAGTAGCACCCTATAGTGAAATTTATACAAATAAATGCTGAGAGTGTAAGCGAGCGCTCCTTAATTTTTCCAGCCCGTAGTGTCACCTACCTTCTCTGAAAATATATCAGGAGCCAAGCTTAGCCACAGCAGGAGCTGCTTAAGTTTTGTTAGCTCCAAGTGTCCGCCTCCCTTGGTAAGTAGCATGGTAGGAAATGTCCTTAATTCATCACAAACTTCCGTCTGCATTTTCTCTATTAGATTCATTTGTCGATGTCTGCTATTTGCCGGGTGCATTGCAAATGTAACGTTGCATGCAAACTCTACATGCTGTTGGCTACGGGGCAAGCATATTAATTGTTAGGTGATCAGGAAAAATGTTTTAAGCATTTCGTATCCCTTCATGAGTTTGTTACTTACATGCAGGCATTTTTACTGGGTTTTAGTTATCTTTCGTAAGTTGTTTGGGATTTTCTGTTGACGTGCAATGTATGATAAATTTCCCCATCGAAAATAACAGGGTGAAAGACTATTTTTGTTGTGGTTCAGCGCGTCTGAGCTTCAAGAATGGATTAACTATGTTCAGTGGGAGATGCCTCTGTATTGTTCTGCTTTGATTGTGAAATAAAAACATGTTGGATGAAGGAAAGACCTTTTTGCCCAAGCTGCTTCTAGACAGAGAGCTGCTTTTCTGATTCATATACCAATTGTATCTTAAACTTAAAAATGAGACACCATTGACATTAGACACTAGCTAAATTTGATATTTTGAAGTTGATTTGTTGATCGTATCTTCTGAGATTTGTTTGCTGAAAACAGAATGGCATTTGGGGTTTCCAATTTGTATGTGCTTTCATTATGGCACAATCATTTTTAGTAGCTAATATTCATTGATCGTTAATAAGCCACAAACTATTACACAGAAATAAGTTAGAAATTCCTGCAAAATGCTTCATTAATTGTATTACGGAAGTTACTTTCAATGACATGGAAATTTGGTTGGTATATAAATAAATCACCTACTTGTTACATACATATTACTTTAAATTATATTTACTTGTGACTTAAAAATTTTATTACTTTGCACGTTTGTAAATTCTAAGTTAAAACACTTACGAAGTGTGCGAAACACAGATACTAAATTTAGTAAAAAAATTTATTTGGGCCAGGAATACAGCTGTGCTGCAAATGTGCATAGAAAACACAGTAGATTAAAACACATTTAAAACATATTGTGGGACATTTTATATTCCACGGAAGGCTGTGCATTATTATTTTTTATTTTGAAACAATCAAAAACTCGGATAATGAGGAGCTTATTTCCTAAACCATTTCAGAGTTCCTTGATAACCCAAGTCTCTATCACGCTTGCACACGTTAGTGTGGATTTCCTACAGATGAGGATAGTTTCCCAGATGACCACATCACACGCTGATTTTGAAATCAGTAAATCTACATGGATAGATAACTATCATTTCATCCACAGACTCCCTTCACATTCTGCCAATTGTCCCAATAACCTATGATGGATACACGTATTCGTTGGTCTCAGTCTCCCTCAGTCTGGAACAATTTTTTCTGGCATTTCTTGACTTTTGTAAACTTGACACTTTTGAAGATTACAGGCCGGTTATGTTCTGGAGTGTGCCTCCGTTTTGGCTTGTCTGATGTTTCCTCATAATTAGATCCAGGTTATAAGCGACTCTGTCTTCTTCTCACTGCATCGAAGGTGACATAGGATTTGATTTTCCTGTCACTGATGATGTTAATTTTGATCCCCCGGTGAAGGTAGACTTTTCCAGTCTACCCTGTGAAGGTACACTTTTTCCTTTCAAAATTCAGAAGCGGTTTGTGGGGTGGTATTTTAACACTACTTAAATATACCATTCCTCATCAAACATTTTATTATTTATTTTTAATAGTTGTATTGACATTCGTTTTTCTATTTTTTAATGAATTAAAACTGTTACCATCCTTATTTATTCTGGTGATTGTGTTGTCCCCAACCTGACCAGTAGGGGGCCCTGTAAGCTGACTTCTGTGTCCTTAAGTAGTTCTCATTCTTTGAGCACTTCGACACAAGATGTTCCAAGTTTATCTCATACTTTTCCTGCCCAGCCCCAGAATCAGTTAACTTCTCCTGCTTCTTTTAAGTGGAAAATGGAGTTTAGAAGCCAAGATGTGCACCCTAGGTGTGCTCATTGCCATTGGGATGTCATTGTTTCCAAGCAAGTTAATGAACAATGTTAAATATATGTATGTATGTGTATGCACACACACGTGCGTTTGTGAGCATACTTATACACATTTCCATCTGTGTTTACTTCTATGTATCTATATATCGAGTTCATACAATTACTTTCAATCCCAATCCAACACATAGGTCTAATTCTAGCTCTTTTCCCTGCCATACTTGTAACCAAATATAAGAAACCTGGCTCTCATTATCCTTAATATTCTTACACGATTTGATCAGTTACCCTGTATGTGCCCAAACTTGTATCTCCCCTGTCAGATGTCCACCTCACCTCACATTGGCTCAGATTCTCTGTGCTGCGCTGTCCCTACTCATGTGGACACCCCATCCTCCTGCTCAGACTTTGATGCCTCGCTAGGCTTCCCCTCTGTGGGGATTCCCACTTTACCCCAATGTAGGCTTCTCCAATCGCACCCCAAGTGGATACCCTCCTCACCTCGCTCCAGTCCAAGGCCCCATGCTGGGCTGAGGTGACAGAGGGACACTCTTTTTCACTCTACTCTGTCTCTGACATTTCATGTCAAGTTCCACACATTTTTTAAACTTGGTAAGAAATGATGCAGACAAAAAAAGTCTTTTGAACTATAGGCATTTTTTATACTATCCAAAAACTATGTAACTCTTTTCAACTTTAATGAAATGTTGGAGCGTATTGAAAACAAATTTACCAAACATAAATTTGAAACATTATTGGATACCAAGTGGGAAGGTTGAGTTGATGTCCTAGGTGCCATGCAAAGTCAATTACACAATTTTGTTCTAGAAATTCTTCACGTTTAATAAAGATGTAAATTCTAGATTTCAGCCAAAGATATACTTTTTTTAAAAATCCACTTGTAGACAACATAAACAAATGGAAAAACATTCCAAACTTATGGATTGGAAGAACAAATATTACTAAAATGCCCACACTACCCAAAGCAACCTACAGATTTAATGCAATCCCTATCAAAATACCAAGAGGATTTTTTCACAGACTACAACAAACAATCGTAAAATTTGTATGGAACCACAAAAGACCCCGAATAGCCAAAGCAATCTTACAAAGAAAAACAAAGCTGGAAGTATCACAATTCTAGACTTCAAGTTATATTACAAAGCTGTACTAATCAAAACAGTATGGTATTGGTACAAAAGTAGATACACAGGTCAATGGAATAGAATAGAGCCCAGAAATAAACCTATGATTATATGGTCAATTAATCTTAGACAGAGGAGGTAAGAATATGCAATGGGAAAAAGATAGTCTCTTGAACAAATGGTGTTGGGAAAACTGGACAGCTACATGCATAAAAATACATACATAAAATAAACATACATACATAAAAATAAACTCAAAACGGATTAAAGATTTAAATGTGACACCTGAAACCATAAAAATCTTAGAAGAGAGCACAGGCAGTAATGTTCCTAACATCAGCTATAACAGCATATTTCTAGATATGTCTCCTTAAACAAGGGAAACAAAAGCAAAAATAAACTATTGGGACTAAATCAAAACAAAAAGCCTTTGTACAGCACAGGAAACAACCAACGAAACTAAAAGACAACATACTGAATGGAAGAAGGTATTTGCAAATTACAAAGCTGATAAAGGTTAGTATCCAAAACATATAAAGAACTTATACAGCTCAACACACACACGAAAAACAAATAATCCAATTAAAAATGGGCAGAAGACATGAACAGACATTTCTCCAAAGAAGACGTACAGATGGCCAACAGACACGTGAAAAGATGCTCAACATCACTCATCATCTGGGAAATGCAAATCAAAACCACAATGAGATACCACCTTACACCTTTCAGAGTGGCTAAAATTGAAAACACAAGAAACGAGGAAGCAGAGAAAAAGGAACCCTCGTGTACCATTGGTGGGAATGAAAATTGGTGTGGCCACTGTGGAAGAGAGTGCGGAGGTTCCTCAAAAATTAAAAATAGAACTACTCTACAATCCAGTAATTGCACTACTGTTATTTACCCAAAGAATACCAAAACCCTAATTCGAAGGGATACATATACCCCTATGTTTACTACAGCATTATTTACAATAGCCAAGACATGGAAGCAGCCCAAGTGTCCATTGACTGATTGAATGGATAATATAAAGAAGCTATGATATACCCTCTCCCCCCCACACTGGAATATTATTCAGGCATCAAAAAAGAATGAAATCTTATCATTTGCAACAACAATGGATGGAGCTAGAGAGTATAATGTTAAGCAAAATAAGTCAGCCAGAGAAAGACAAGTATAATATGATTTCGTTCATATGTGGAATTTAAGAAACAAAACAATGAACAAAGTTTTTGTTTGATCAGTGGGCGGCGGGGGGGAGGGGAATAAAAGAGGGACAAACCAAAAAAAAAAAAACAAAAAAAAAACAAACAAAACAGACCAACGAACCAACACCCTAGTCTCTTAAGTATAAATCTGATGGTTACCAGAGAGGAGGTGGGGGGGTTAGATGGGTGAAATAGGTAGAAGGAATTAAGAGAAGAAGACACAAAGAAATGGAAAAACATTCCATGCTCATGGATTGGAAGAATAAATATTGTTAAAATGTCAATACTACCCAAAGCAATCTACATATTCAATGCAATCCCAATCAAAATTGCACCGGCATTCTTCTCAAAGCTAGAACAAACAATTCTAAGCCAAAGTAATGTTGAAAAAGAAAAACGAAGTGGGAGGCATCCCAGTCCTGGACTTTACTACAAAGCTGTAATCATCAAGATAGTATGGTATTGGCACAAAAATAGACACATAGACCAATGGAATAGAATAGACAGCCCAGAACTGGACCCACAAATATATGGCCAACTAATCTTTGACAAAGCAGAAAACAGTATCCAATGGAAAAAAGACAGTCTCTTTAGCAAATGGTGCTGGGAGAACTGGACAGCAATATTCAGAAGAATGTAACTGGACCACTTTCTTACACCATACCAAAAATAAACTCAAAATGGATTAAAGACCTAAATGTGAAACAGGAAACCATCAAAACCCTAGAAGACAAAACAGGCAACAACCTCTTTGACCTCAGCTGCAGCAACTTCTTACTCAACATGTCTCTGAAGGCAGGGGAAATAGAAGCAAAAATGAACTATTGGGACCTCATAAAGATAAAAAGCTTCTGCATAGAGAAGGAAACAATAAGAAAAACTAAAAGGCAACCGGCAGAATGGGAGAAGATATTTGCAAATCACATATCAGATAAAGGGTTAGTATCCAAAATCTACAAAGAATTTATCAAACTCAACACCCAAAAAACAAATAATCCAGTGAAGCAATGGGCAAAAGACATGAATAGACAGTTCTCCAAGGAAGACATACAGATGGCCAACCGACACATGAAAAAATGCTCCACATCACTCATCATCAGGGAAATACAAATCAAAACCATAATGAGATACCACCTTACACCTGTCAGAATGGCTAACATTAACAACTCAGACAACAACAGATGTTGGCGAGGATGCGGACAAAGAGAATCTCTTTTCAATTGTTGGTGGGAATGCAAGCTGGTGCAGCCACTCTGGAAAACAGTATGGAGGTTCCTCAAAAAACAAAAAATAGAACTACCTTACGACCCAGCAATTGCATGACTAGGCATTTCTCCACGGGATACAGGTGTGCTGTTTTGAAGGGACACATGCACCCCCATGTTTACAGCACCACTATCAACAATAACCCAAGTATGGAAAGAGCCCAAAGGTCCATCGATGGATGACATCGATGGATAACGAAGATGTGGTATATATATACAATGAAGTATTACTTGGCAATGAAAAAGAATGAAATCTTGCCATTTGCAACTACATGGATGGAACTGGAGGGTATTATGCTAAGTGAAATTAGTCAGTCAAGGAAAGACAAAAATCATATGATTTCACTGATAAGAGGACTTTAAGAGACAAAACAGATGAACATAAGGGAAGGGAAACAAAAATAATATAAAAACAGGGAGGGGGACAAAACAGAAGAGACTCATAAATATGGAGAACAAACTGAGGATTACTGGAGGCACTGTGGGAGGGGGGATGGGCTAAATGGGTAAGGGGCATTAAGGAATCTACTCCTGAAATCATTGTTGCACTGTATGCTAACTAAGTTGGATGTAAATTTTAAAAAATAAAATTAAAAAAAAAAGAAAAAAAGCTTTCGCACAGTAAAGGAAACAATCAACAAAACTAAAAGGCAACCGACGGAATGGGAAAAGATATTTGCAAATGACATATCGGATAAAGGGTTAGTATCCAAAATCTATAAAGAATTTACCAACCTCAACACCTGAAAAACAAATAATCCAGTGAAGACATGGGCAGAAGACATGAATAGACGCTTTTCCAAAGACATCCAGATGGCTAACAGACACATGAAAAGATGCTCAACGTTGGTCATCATCAGGAACATACAAATCAAAAACACACTGAGCTACCACCTCGCAGTGGTCAGAGTGCCTAACAATAGATGTTGGTGAGGATGTGAAGAAATGGGAACCCTCTCCCACTGCCGGTGGGAATGCAAACTGGTGCAGCCACTCTGGAAAACTGTGGAGGTTGCTCAAAAAATTAAAAATAGAACTACCCTACGACCCAGCAATTGCACTATTAGGTATTTATCCAAAGGATACAGGAGTGCTGATTCATAAGAGCACATGGACCCCAATGTTTATAGCAGCGCTTTCAACAATAGCCAAATTATGGAAAGGGCCCAAATGTCCATCAACTGATGAATGGATAAAGAAGATGTGGCTTATATATACGATGGAATACTACTTGGCAATGAGAAAGAATAAGATCATGCCATTTGCAGCAACATGGATGGAACTGGAGAGTATTGTGCTAAGTGAAATAGAGAAAGACAGATATTGTATGTTCTCACTCATGTGGAATTTGAGAAACTCAATAGAGACCATGGGGGAAGGGAAGGGGAAAAACCTGTTTCAAATATGGTTTCAAAAACCATAAGAGACTCTTAAAGACAGAGAAGAAAAGGAGGGCTGATGGGGGTAGGGTCAGGGGAGAGGGGAAAAATGGGTGATGGGCATTGAGAAGGGCACTTATTGGGATGAGCACTGGGTGTTGTATGTAAGTGATGAATCATGGGAATCTACCGCTGAAGCCAAGGGTACACCGTCTACACTGTATGTTAGCCAATTTGACAATAAATTATATTAAAAAAAAAAGTACACTTAACCTTGGGGCATCTGGGCGGCTCAGTCGGTTAAGCATCTGGTTCTTGGTTTTAGGTCAGGTCACGATCTCACAGTCAATGAGTTTGAGCCCCACATCCGGCTCTGCACTGGCAGTGAGGATCCTCCTTGGGATTCTCTCTCCCACTCTTTCTGTCTCTCTCTCAAAATAAATAAATAAACATTAAAAAAATTGTTTTTAAAAAGAGGACGCTTACCTTGATGAACACTGAGTAATAAATGAATTGCTGAATCACTATATTGCACACCTGGAACTAACATAACACTGTATGTTCACTACACTGGAATTAAAATAAAATTCAAAACAAATTCGAAACCCACTTTTAAATGTATTTGCTCAGGATTGATTTGGCACAGCATTTTAAGTAGAATTAATATCATTAGCAGATAGTTATAGGAACCAAAATTCAATGTACATAGCGATCCCCAAAGCATCGAAGGGATTCAGGAGTGTTTTGAAGAAAAACAAAGAGTCAGTAGTTATCAAATACGTATTATTGATGCTAAACAAATTGTAGGGTCTCTTACATTGACGCCAATCACTCCATGTAGGAAATACGAGAAAAAGGCTAATGAAAACCCTTTAATCTCCAAATCCTATGACAGCCCAACTACACTACAAATTAATTTGAAAAAAAAAATTGCTTTATATTTCTTACAACAATATCATGTTTTAAGACAGGCTTAGATGCTCAGTGTTATGACCTTCTCAAGGATTTAGATGCCATGTATTTGAGAATTGTAATGAACATGTAGCGCTTCACGGTGTAATTTATTAGAGAAATAGATCTGATCTATATAAGCAGCGTGATATCCAGGGGATATCAACATATGAGGATCCAAAAGCCTCAGGTGACTTTCTGAAATCCACTTTGTCATCTGTTAGTGTCTTTTAATGTATTTGCAGCTATAGCTTATCAGATGCCTTCGCGCAAACTTCTGAAGCTCTCAGGATATATTTAACTTTGCCAATATAGTTTCTCAGAACTCAGATTTATTTCCAAAGACGTAAGGCCTAAAATATCACAACTAAAGCAGTCAAATCTAGCAACGATTCTCACAGGACGCAAGATAGTGGGACAATTAGGCAACGAAATTATCGTAGCGATGTCACCACGAAAGCAAAATGTTGACGTGTACTTATGTAATAGTCTGGTTTCTTGAGTTTCTAATTATTTGTGATTAAATTTTCCATTTTCTATGCTTTTGTATTTAATAATTAAATCTGCAAAATTTACACAGACTGACTTTATTTTGGTAATTATTATCATTAAGAAACAGGGGCGCCTGGGTGGCTCAGTCGGTGAAGCGTCCGACCAGCTTAGGGCACGATCTCACAGTTCGTGAGTTCGAGCCCCGCGTCGGGCTCTGTGCTGACGGCTCGGAGCCTGGAGCCTGCTTCGGATTCTGTGTCTCCCTCTCTCTGCCCCTTCCCCGCTCATGCTCTGTCTCTCTCTGTCTCTCAAAAATGAATAAACATTAAAAAAAAAATTAAAAAAAAAGAAACAATAATTTATGGCTTTTTCCTTATGGAAGGGGCATTCTTCTAATGTCCTGCAAGGTGTCATGAGACCCCATACCAGCCTTGTGTTCTGCCAGCTTTCCTTCACAGGAGAGGGGGAGCCCCTGCCATACCTCTTGCTGTCATTAGGTCAGGAGGAGACTGTATTTTGACTCCTTAGTTTCAGTCTTCCTCAGTTTTAAGAGGCCTCCCTCACCCCGCTTAGCCTAGGAAAATTACTACCTAACCCCTGGGTCATGGATCTATGCCCTTCCCTCGGGCTCCTTCCAGACTTGTCGGCCAGTTCAGGGGCCCCGGTCTCTGCTCCCAGATGACTCTCTCTTAAATGTGCTATACAGGTCAGGGCTGTGGCTTTGGTATCCCCACAGAGGGCTGCCCAGTTAAATGTGAATTTCAGATATGCGATCGATTTATACTTGAACATTATCTATTGTGTATGTGAGGTTTGAATAGAACGAGGCATCCTTTTTGTTGTTGTCATTGCTGCTGGTTTGTTTGGAAATCTGACAACCCTCTCTCCAAGGCAGAGCACATAGTACATGGATAGCAGGGAGGTTTTGGAAACAATTTGCCTGATAGGCAGGCTGAAAAGATACAGGGAAATAAAGCAGTGGTCCTGTGGCTCTTCTTCTTCTTCTTCTTCTTTTTTAAAATTAAGAAAAAAATTTTAATGTTTATTCTTGAGACAGAGAGAGACAGAGCATGAGCAGGGGAGGGGCCGCGAGAGAGGGAGACACAGAATCTGAAACAAGCTCCAGGCTCCAAGCTGTCAGCACAGAGCCCGACGTGGGGCTCGAAACTTACCAACTGCGAGATGGTGCCCTGGGCCGAAGTTGGATGCTTAACCGACCTGAGCCACCCAGGCGCCCCGCTATGGCTTTTCTCAATAGTCTTCCTTTACATATAACCATGTTTAAATTAGTTTGGACGCCCCTCCCCCTCCATTTTCCACGGGCCTTAGCTTCTCCATGTGTAAGATCAGGAGGTTGGGACCTGAATCCCTGAGAAGCTACGAAAGCAGTGGACGTCTCTCCAAAAACACGCATATCCACAAAAATTAGGTGCAGTTACAGACAGTCACAGCCCCTGCTTGAAGGCTTTCTGTGGACCGCAGTCAGGGCACCAGGGACCAGCTCTCTGTGGACCATTCCAGCAAGAAGAGGTCATGATCATTCTGTGGCGATCATCCTACTAAAGGAATTAGAAAACAACAAGCAAGGAGCCCCTGGGTGGCTCAGCGGGTTGAACATCCGACTCTTGATTTCGACTCAGGTCATGTTCTCACAGTTGATGAGTTCGAACCCCACACTGGGTTCCGTGCTGAGAGTGGGGAGGCTGCTTGGGATTCTTTCTCTCTCCCTCTCTCTGCCCCTCCTCCACTCGTGTGCTTCCTTTTTTTCTCTCTCTCAAAATAAATAAAATAAATAAAACGCAGAATTGCCCGTGTCATCTTGGAACATTTCTGTCCGATGACACCAAACGATTTTACTAACGTGAACTTGTTAGTTTCCACATTTCTGCTCGCCTGATGGGTGCTAAGCGGTTCTGCATTTGCTAAGGATTTGCTAAGGAAACTGAGTCATAGGAGAAAACAAAGACTTTTCAGGATTTCAGAAGAATTCTCAAAGTATCCTTTCTTCTCAGACTCCTTTTTTCCATCTCTTTGGAAGGGACACCTAACCAAAGGTGAGAGTCTCTGATACAGTGGGTGCAGAAGCGTCCAGGCAAAACACCCTGGGAAGACCAACAGGATGGAGACACCCAGTGCAGTAGTGAAGCCTGGAGAACATTCTAACTGGGGACTACGAGTAGGAGAGAGCGAGGTTTTATGATACGATCATAAAATTAATTACACTCAGCGATACCTCCCATCTGTTGAGCACTTAGCGGAAGGCGGTGTGCCAGGAACTATATTCATTTCTTCATTCGATCCCCAGGACAGCCCTGCAAGGTAAGTAATGGCATCCCCACTTTCTAGAAGAGGAAATGAGGCTTAGAAAGACAGATTTGCCCAGGGCCACGGAGGCTTTATAATATTCATCTTACTCCATAAAATACCCCATGTGGCACTGATGGGACAGGGAGAAAGTAGTGTCCCACATTTCCCTCTTGAATTCCAATAACGTCCAATGATGCCCATCTACAAGGAAAACCTGAAGGCAGAAGGCAGATCGTGGGGGCTTTGGTTGGCCGAGGGTCCTGGGACTGCTGGCTCAGGTGGAAGGGAACACAGGCCGTGCAAACCCGGAAAGGGTGGAGTTTAACATTAGCTGCTTCTCGCTGCTTCCAGATGCGCGCAAACCGCTCCCAGCCTCTGATCAAGTCTAATCGCGAAGGGAGAATAAAGGAGACAGACTGCTTGTTCCAGCTGGATGGTCACAGTCAGTTACACGGACAGGGATTTCCCGGACAAAGGTGCAGGGAGGGTCAAAGTCTTGGAGGGTGGAGCTGTGTTGGTTTGTCACTTTAATATGACCTCCGAAGGTGGGTTATCAGGGCACCTCTGGTCAGCCTGGGGCGACCAGATTCTGAGCGGTCACAGTCCTCCTACCTCCTGCAGATTCTCAGATGTGGGTTTCAGGTCCTCAGATCTGCCTGCCACCCACAGCCTCCCAGAGTCCCGGGGCTGTCACTGCAGGGGAGAGCGGCCCCTTCTTGCAGCCTGACTCAGAACTGACATCCTGCTGACCTGGCTGTCGTGATGCCCCTCAGGGAAATGGATGAAGGGAGCCCCATCAAAGATGTAACGATCACACAGAATCCCTGGAGCACCGCTTCACAGTGACAGAAATCATTACGAAAGTCAATAATGCAAAATCAACCAATAATGACTTTTATTTTCCATGCTAATAAAATGACAGCACCAACCAAATTCACGACCTTTGGTAGACATGTACTTTGAGAATCAAAATGGCAGTTTTTAAAGTCTTTTGCCAACGAGCCCCTTCTATCATTCACTGCCTTAAAAAAAAAAAAAATGATCTGACGTTCAGGGAATACATTTCAGAAATGACTTTTAACCTTGCCATTATCTAAATCGATTCAATTTGACCCAGTTTTGCCTTGTGTCAAGGTCAAAAGCACTTACGGTCTTAGGGACTGTATTTTTCAATTTCTGAAGAACACAGGGCATGCTCGCAAGATTGCCAACGGGCATAAAAGATAGCAAAAACCTTGAATTAGTCGGAGCGAAGCGATCAGGATAAAGAATTGTCTTTTATTTTATTTTTAATTTTTAATGTTTATTTTTGAGAGAGAGAGAGAGATAGAGGGGCAGAGGGAGGGGCAGAGAGAGAGAGGGAGACACAGAATGGGAAGCAGGCTCCAGGCTCCGAGCGGTCAGCGCAGAGCCCCACGCGGGGCTCCAACTCACAAACCGCGAGACCATGACCTGAGCCGAAGTCGGACGCTTAACCGACTGAGCCACCCAGGGGTCCTGTCTTTTATTTTCAATAGCAAGACAGAGAATTAACATCTTTGGAGCACCTATTTTGTGCCCGTTACTAAGATTCTTAAGGGATTCACGTGACACATCTTGGCACTTTGTTTCCATTTCTGTAACCACTACCTAAAACTCAATTGAGCACAACACTTCCGTGACTCCAGAAAGCTCCCCCCGGTCCCTGCCAGGCCATGCCAGTGCACCCCAGGTCACCGCGGCTCTAATATTTACTACCACAGATTAGCTTTGCCTTTCTTTAAGGTCATATAGAATGAACTAATACATCGCATGATCTGTCGGTGTCTTTTTATGTCCGGCATCTTTCACACACGGAAGTGTTTGAGATCCATGCATATGCTTTTTATATTAGTAATTGATTCCTTTTCATTGCTGAGTGCTAATTCATTTAAGGGATATACCATAGGGTATTCATCTGTCCCCTCTTCCACCTCCCCTCTGGCAACCACCAATTTGCTCTCTGTACTTAAGAGCCTATAGGGGTGCCTGGGTGGCTCAGTCGGTTGAGCATCTGACCTTGGCTCAGGTCATGATCTCATGGTTTGTGAGTTCGAGCCCTGCGTTGGGCTCTGTGCTGACAGCTCGGAGCCTGGAGCCTGCTTTGGATTCTGTGTCTCCCTCTCTCCCTGCCCCTCCCCTGCTTGCACTCTGTCTCTGTCTCTCTCAAAAATAAATAAACATTTAAAAAAATCTTGTAAGTCTCTTTGTGTTTGTTTGTTTTCTTTTTTAGACTGCATAAGTCTGTGTGACTTATCATGCACAGTCTTATATGGGACTTTTATAGGCCTCTATGGTGGGGGGAGGACGAGGACATATATTTTCATTTCTTTTAGATAAATGTCTAGGAGTAGAATTTCCAGGACATAGAGTAGATGCTTATTTAATTTTTTCAAGAACTACCAACACATCTCCAAAATGTCGTACTCTTGGTTAAATATTAGGGCTCATTCCACAGATATTGACCAAATACTAACAAAATGGAACAAAAATGTCTGCTGTTGGGACAGCTAGCTGGAGAAGACACAACGGACAAATAAGTTAAATATAAAATGTCAAGTGGTGATAAGTGCTGTAGAGAAAAGTAAAGTTCAAAGGAGGGAGAGGGGCGCCTGGGTGGCGCAGTCGGTTAAGCGTCC
>NW_024412747.1:8698335-8778136 GCF_014898765.1 Herpailurus yagouaroundi | reverse complement strand
AAAAAAAAAAAAAAAAAAAAAAACGCAAAAACTGGATTCTGTTTCTTTTATGACCCAGAAGTTGGCTCCTTGGGTTTTGCAGCCAGAAGGTGGTTTGGTGACCTTGACAAGAAGAATTTCAGTGAATCATAAGACCTCTTAGTTAGTGGTGAGTCATTCTTGTCCGTGGACCAAAGAAACAGCTTTAAACCATCGTAGGTGACCTTTGGGCTCTGGAGTCAGGCAGTCTGGGCTCAAATACTGACTTTGGTCACTTGCTGAGTGCCCTTGGACAAGTTATAACTTTCTCTAAGTCTTAGGTTTCCTATTTGCAAATAAAGACAACGTAAGAGCCCTAACTTCATAGGGTTCTAAGGTTAAAGGAGATAATGCTTATAAATTGCTTGGATGTAAGGACTGAAACATGAGAAACACTCAGTGTCGGTTGTCGTTATTTTTAAAGAGACTTTTTTTATCTTAAAAAGTTTTTTAATGCTTATTTATTTTTGAAATACCATGAAATTGGATATTCCATACAGAAGTCGAATCTCTCTTTCTTCCTTCCTTTCTTTCTTTCTTTCTTTCTTTCTTTCTTTCTTTATGTTTGTTTATCCATTTTTGAGAGAGAGCAGAAGCAGGGGAGGGGCAGAGAGAGAGGGAGACACAGAATCTGCAGCAGGGTCCAGGCTCTGAGCTATCAGCCCCTAGCCTGACTGACATGGGGCTCGAACCCACGAACCCCGAGATCATGACCTGAGCCAAAGTCAAACGCTTCACCCACTGAACCCCCCAGGTGCCCCTGGAGGCTTGTTCTTCTGACACAGACCACATTGCTCCCAGCCTCAGGCTTTTTTTTCCTTCCGTATTTCTCTTCTCCCCTGTGTTGTCAGCATTTTCCCCACAGTCCCAAATTCCTGTTCATTTCTCCAGAGAGTGGTTCAATCGGCTCACTTGTTTTATTGCTTTCTGAAACCCCGGCTCTCAGGGTCCAACCTCTGCCACGAAGCTTCTTCTCAACAAAGACTCCTTCCTCTTCAGGAGGAAATTTTACAGCAGTTGTATTTGATAAACATTTGACAAATGATCTCTCTTTTGTCCTAGTTATCCTCATGTGTGAGAGGAGATGTGTAATTTTGGATGGGGATGGGCATTTCCCTATAGTCTGTCTGAGAGCCTGTGTTTTCTCAGCAGAGGTGATATCTCAGAGGCTTGACTTGGTTTTCTGACCAGTGGAACAGAGATTTGGGGGTTTGTGGGGCGCTGCCTATACCTTTCTCTCTTCTCCTTGCCTTGCAGGGACCAACTTCAGGACGCAGTGCAGGGCAGGGGGGGTGGTAAGAAGAGCCTTGCTGGCTGGGGGGAATTTTCTCTGCTCTGTAGAAAGCCAGCTTCATCCCTGAACTGTGTTCTCGGGCTCTCAGCTTGTGTTTTGCATGTTTGTTTCACTAAAGAAGTCTTCAGGGTTTTCTTTATGCCTTTTAGCAAACTATATTCTGTTCCTTAGGTATTTTGCATTTGGAATTATGCCTTGAATTGCAGCTTAATTGTTCTTCTTTTACTTTACTTCTCTATAATTGCCAAGCTTTCTAATTTTATTTTCTTTTTAAAATACCTTTTAAAAATCCTCTCTCCTTAGCATACACACACACACACACACACACACACACACACACACGCAACCTAAGCGTAAATAGAACAAAGTATGTACAGGATTCGTATGAGGAAAACTACAAAGCTTTGATGAAAGAAATCAAAGCAGAACTAAATAAATGGAGACAGACTCCATGTTCATGGATAGGAAGACTCAATAGTGTCAAGATGTCAGTTCTTCCCAAATTAATCCATAAATTCAATACAATCCCAGTTGAAATCCCAGTGAGTGATTTTGTGGATATTGACAAGCTGACTCTAAAGTTGAACATTTAGGGGCGCCTGGGTGGCTCAGTCGGTTAAGCGTCTGACTCTTGATTTCTGCTCATGTCACGATCTCACACTTCATGAGTTCGAGCCCCATGTCCAGTTCTGCACTGACAGCATGGATCCTACTTCAAATTCTCCCCCCTCTCTCTGTCCCTCCCCTGCTTGTGCTCTCTCTCTCTCTCTCAAAATAAATAAGTAAACTTAAAAAATAAATAAACATTATTTAAAAAATAAAGTTTAGGGGCTCCTGGGTGGCGCAGTTGGTTAAGCGTCCGACTTCAGCCAGGTCACGATCTCGCGGTCCGTGATTTCGAGCCCCGCGTCGGGCTCTGTGCTGACAGCTCAGAGCCTGGAGCCTGTTTCCGATTCTGTGTCTCCCTCTCTCTCTGCCCCTTCCCCGTTCATGCTCTGTCTCTCTCTGTCCCAAAAATAAATAAACGTTGAAAAAAAAATTAAAAAATAAAGTTTAACATTTACATGGAAAGGCAGAGACCCAGAAGAGCCAACACAATATTGAATAAAGTTTGACAACTCACATTATTGGACTTCAAGGTTTAATGTAAGCTACAACAATTGAGACAGTGTGGTACTGGTAACAGAAGAGAAAAATAGACTCGTGTGTCAGAATACCAAACCTAGAAACGGACCCACAGATAGTCAACTACTCTTTGACAAAGGAACAAAGACAATCCAATAGGGAAAGGATCATCTTTTCAACGAATAATGCCGGAACAGCTGGACATGTCTATGCAAATAAATGAATCGAGACGCAAATTTTACACTCTTCACAAAAATGAACCCAAAACGGATCTTAGACCTAACTGTAAAATGCAAACCTGTAAAACCTCACAAAAGATGGCCGAAAAAAATCTAGTTGACCTTGGGCTTGGCCATGGCTTTTCGGATCACAAAGCGTAGTGAAAGGAAAAAAAAAAAACCTGACAAGTTGTACTTCATTAAAATTAAAAACTTCTGCTCTGTGAAAGACGCTGTTTAACAAATGAAAGACAAGCCACAGAGTAGGGGAAAATATTTGCAAAACACATATCTAAAAAGGAAGGGTATCCAACATACACAAACTCAACCCTGAGAAAACAAACAACCCAGCTTAAAAATAAGCAGAAGATCTGAACCTGGAAAGATCTGAGCTTTAAAGTGATGGCAAATATACATATGAAAAGCTGCTCTCCCTCTCCGGTCATTAGGGAATTGCAAATTAAAACTACAAATTAGATGCTGCTTCGCACCTACACCACCAAATTCTGGCAAAGATACCAGCAACCTAATTTCTCATTCAGTGCAAGCAGGAATTCAAAATGGTGCAGCCACTTTGGAGGACGGCCTGGCGGTTTCTCACAAAACTAAACATACCCCTACCATATGATCCAGCAGTTGTGTTCCTTGGTATTTATCCAGTTAAGTCAAAAACTTATGTCCAAACAAAAACCATAGCAGGTCCTATACAGGGAGTGAACCCTAATAAAATCTGTGGATTTCAGTTCAGAGTAATGTATCGATATTGGCTCATCGCTTGTAACAAAGGTCCCTCACTAATGCAAGACGTTAATAATAGGGGAACTGTGTTGGGGGAAGGCACGTTATGAGGGAATATATGGGAACCTTCCTTCCACTTTCAGATCCACTTTTCTATAAACCTAAAATTGTCCTATACATTAGCTCACTGGGGCAGTTGTAACCAAGGACCGCAAACTGGGGGACTTACAACAACAGAAATAGATTGTGTCGCAATTCTGGAGGCTAGAAGTCCAAAATGAAGGTACTGGGAGGGCTGGCTATGCCCCTTCTAAGACTCTGGGCAGAATCCTTCTTTTTTAAAATTTGTTTATTTATTTTGAGAGAGAGAAAGAGAGAGAATCCCAAGGAGGGTCTGCACTGTCAGTGCGGAGCCTGATGCAGGGGTCAAACTTGCAAATCCTGAGATCATGACCTGAGCTGAAATCAAGAGTTGGTTGCTTAACCGACTGAGCCACCCAGGGGTCCCCTTCCTGGCCTCTTCTTAGTTTCTGGGGAGTCCTTCTGGGAAGCTGGCAGTTCTTGGAGTTCTTGGCTTACGGCTGCCTCAGTACAATCTCTGCCTCCATCACCACATCCCTGTTTCCTATCATCTTTGCTCTGTGCATGTGATGTTTGGGTCCAAAGGTCCCCATTTTATAGGGGCACCAGTCGCATTGGATTGGGCCCACCCCAATGCCCTCATCTTAGTTTGATTATCTACCTACATTCTATTTCCAACTGAGGTCCCATTCATAGGTATGGGGGACTTCCACATATCTTTTTGGGGGACACGATGCAAGCTATAACATGCCCTAAAAAATAAAATATAAAATTAAAATTAAAAAAAATAAGGGTGTTAATTTTTAAAAGTCTCCTCTCCTTCTCTGGATAGGAAGATGGGAAGAAGTAACCTTCCTGGCTTTGGCTTAATTCTCTGGCATAGATATTTGACTAGTAATACCTATAGGCTCCAAGACTTGATGGTATTCACAATATGATTTTATATCATTCTCAGTATTCTATTGAAATAGAGGGGAAATAGTGAAATTTAAAGAAAAAAGAACAAATTCTTCTTTTATAGGACATAACTAAAAAATGAAAACTGCCCTCAAATATAAGCTATGATGAGTATCATGGTCTAGAAAGCAGCAAATAAAACTCGTAGAGTTTGAAGACAATTCCCGGCTTATAGCATCTGTGCAAAGAAGTCAGGATCGGGGGAAGAGAGGAGCCCAGTTTGTGACTGCGTTCGTTATGACACCGCACACTGGCTGGTCAGCTGCCTTGTTTAGATTAGGGCACTAACAAAAGCACGCTTCAGATTTCCTCACAAGTGGGAAGAGTCCCTCTGTTCCAAGTCGTGAGCTGTGATCTGGGCCTCAGTCATCTCTCTGTCTTGTCAGATGAAGCAGTGTCTCTAGGACAACACAGATCTATCTCTGCCAGAGACAAGTGGCTGCCTGCTGCTCGGGATCTACTCTCTCCCTCTCCCTAACTGACCTTACCCCAGTTTTCTTTGAGACCATGAGCCTAGTGAGAACCAGTTGTCTCTCCTTACTCCCTTGTAGCTGGGGGTTCCAGGAGACCTAACTGTGCTGGTGGCCTGGTTGGAAGTCCCCAGAAAGGGCTGCCCTTCATAAATCAGAGAAAGGCTTTCCAGATCTTCCTTCCTGGATGTGGGTACGATATCTGGAGGTTTGGCAGCCATCTTTTGACCATGACTATGCGGAGCCCACTCTCAGGAGAGTGGAACTGAATGAGAGAAGAAATCTGGGACACTGATGAAATCGGGGCCCGTGGCTGCTCCGTCCTCTTTTTTTCTCCTCCACACTTTTTCTTACAGTTTTATTTGTCATTTGGGCTTTAGGATTTGCCACATTTTGGATTTTGCTAATTTGCAAGACACCTAATATCTACTTATTTGGCTTTATGCAATGTTAACGAACACCAATGATCATTACAGGCTCCAAACACATGATATTCTAATTTTATTATTCCCTCATTTATAAGCAGTGATAAAGGGAAAGGTTTGCCCATCAACTATTTGGTTGCTTTGAGGAACAATTCATGCAAAAAAGATCATGTAAACTCTTGACCCTTTTTTCTTTATCACTCTTCGAACTAAGGGGTTAGTGTCCTACTGTCCTTAAAGGCAACCAATTCAAAGATTTTTAACATGTTCATTTGTTTGTTTTCATCGTGAATAACTCCTGGACTTACATATATGCGATGTGTTTACATCCATAGCTATTATTATTTTTATTCATGTTCAAACTATCCTAGCCTTTGGCCCCTGGGAATCTCTTCAAGTGGCTTCTGAGGCGACCCCACTAAGTATAATGCTTTTTATACATTTTTTTATGCCCTTTGTGAGGTTGTGGAAGTTCACTCCTTACTATATTGGCTAAGAGATTTTATCATGATTAGAAGTGAAATTTTATCAAATGTTCTCTCTGCATGTATCGAGATGATCATATGGTTTGTAATCCTTTATTATTGTGATGAATTTTGTAAATCACTCTCCTAGTGTTAAATTAGCCTTTTTGGAAATTCAAGTATAATGAACAAGTGATGTTATATTCGTTTCAGGTGTATAATGTAATGATTCAACAATGCTATGTGCTACTCAATGCTTATCACGGTAAGTGTGCTCTTAATCCCCTTTATCAATTTCACACACACCCCCACCTCCCGTCCGGCAACCCCCAGTTTGTTCTCTGCATTTTAAGAGTCTGGTTTTTTCATTTACCTCCTTTCTGTTTGTTTGTTTTGTTTCTTAAACTACACGCATGAGCAAAATCACAGGGTATTTGCCTTTCTCTGTCTGACTTAATTCATTTAGCATTTTACCCTCTAGATCCATCCATGTCATTGCAACTGGCAAAACCTCATTCTTTTTCACGGCAAAGTAATATTCCATACTGTATATACACCACGTCGTCTTTATCCATTCATCCACCAATGGACATTCGGGTTGCTTCTATACCTTCACTATTGTAAATAAAGCGGCACGAAACAAAAAAGGTGCATATATCTTTTCCAATTAGTGTTTTCATTTTCTTTGGGTAAACACCCAGTAGTGGAATTCCTGTATTATATGGTAATTCTATTTTTAATTTTTTGAGGAAGCTGCATGCTGTTTTCCACAGTGGCTGTACCAATTTGCATTCCCACCAACAGTGCACAAGGACTCCTTTTTAATCCTAATCCTTGCCAACCCTTGTTATGTCTTGTGTTTTATTTATTTATTTATTTATTTGTTTGTTTGTTTGTTTACTTGTTTATTTTAAGCCATTCTGACAGGTGTAAAGTGACATCTCGTTGTGGGCTTAACTTGCCTTTCAATCCCAGGACTCGACTTTCTTGGTCATGATACATTAATCTTTTTATGTATTGTAGGATTTCATTTGTTCTGTTGAGGCTTTTTGCCTTTACGCTCATGAGTGAGATTGATCTAGAATTCTACTGTCTCATAACATTCTTATCAGGTTTTTAGCATGCCAACCTCATAAAGTGAATTGGGGATTTTTTTTTCCTTTTTAAAATATTCTTTGGCAGTTAATAGTACTTATTTCTTCCTGACGGTTTGGTAAAGCTGGTGGTAAAGCCAACGGGCCTCAATATTTCTTCAAGGGTATGTTTTGAAACTACTGATTCAATGTCCTTAATCAGTTTAAGACTATTCCTTTTTTCTTGATAACTGCATTTTTAAACAAATTTGTCCAGCCCATTCATTTTTAAAATGTACTCGTTTTTAAAATGTCCAATCCATTCATTTTTAAATGAATTTAAAATTCATGTTTAAATGTATTGGCGTATATCACATCTTCTTATCCATTTGGTCTCAGGAGGTATGTATTCTTGATTCCTTTCCCAGTAGAATTCACTGGGGACTTTGTCCTCTCTTTTTCTTCATAAGCTTCAACCAAGGTTTTCTATTCATTTAACCTTTTTGAAGAGCTAACTTTTGGTTCTGTTGATCCTTCTTCTTCTTTGTTTCCTTTATCATTACCATCTACTTTCATCATTCCATGCTTCTACTTCCTTGTCATTAATTCTGCTGTGTTCTTAAAGCAAAATTGGGTGCTTACCTCGTTATTGTAGAGGCTTGCTTTTTTTCCTAATGTGAATACCTAACCTAATAGAGTACTGTTTTGGCTCTCCTGTAGGTTTGATATCTAATATTTTTATTATTTTTTATGTCCAACTATTTTCCCCTTTCCATTATAAATCTCTTTGGACCAACAAGCAGTTTAAAAGACTATTTTTAATGTCTAAGTGTATGATTTTCTCCAGGTTTTTGCAGTTGCTAATGTTTATGTGCTCCAGTATAATTGCATTGTGGTCCTTATATGTATGTAATGCCAATCCTTCTAAATTTGATGCAGAAAGCAGATGGTCAATTTTCATGTGCATTCCATATGTGCCTGAAAAGGATGTGTTTTCTTTAATTTCAAGGTGTAATGTTATATGTTGTCTATATATTTATTCATATTTGGTTTGTTCAATTTATCAGTTATGGTTTGTCCACTACAATTATCTACAGAGAGATATATTAAAATCAAAATCTCCCATTATTAAGATGAATTTTTATATTTCTTTTTCAATAGGAAATAGTCACTTTTTCAATAGTCAGTTTTTGATATACGTATTTTGAAATTAAATATCAATTTCCTATGCATTCATTCTTATGCATTGAACCTTTCCTCGTTATCTTTATCTCTAGTGAATCCCCAATGAAACTTACTTTCTTTAAATTCTTTTTTTTTAATTTTTTTAATGTTTATTTATTTTTGAGACAGAGAGAGACCGAGCATGAATGGGAGAGGGTCAGAGAGAGAGAGGGAGACACAGAATCCGAAACAGGCTCCAGGCTCTGAGCGGTCAGCACAGAGCCCGACGCGGGGCTCGAACTCACGGACCGCGAGATCATGACCTGAGCTGAAGTCGGACGCTTAACCGACTGAGCCACCCAGGCGCCCCTAAATTCTCTTTTTTAATATGAAGTTTATTGTCAAATTGGTTTCCTCTTTAAATTCTTTATGTCAGCTTTTGGGGGGTTAATATTCAACGAATACATATTTTCCTATTCATTGACTTTTAATCACTGAAGGTAATACCTTATAGGTATACCTCTTGTACTCAGCCTATGCGTGGCATTATTTTAACTCAGTCTTCCACCCTTTCCTTCGAACTGTAGAGCTTAGTCATTTTACATTTATTATAGTTACTGATATGCTAGGTTTCTATTCATTACTATAATATTATATGGTTACATGTGTCTACTTTTTCTATTTCTATTTTCCTCCTTTTTCTGCCTACTTTTGGAATGATTGCAAGTCTTCTACCCACTCATTTCATTTTTTTCTGTCTACTTTGTTTGGAAATTACATTTTCATTCTTTTCACAGAACTCCACTGCATGGCTATATCATAGGGTACTCAACCAGTCACCAACTCATGAACATATAGGCTGTTTTCAGTCTTTTGCTACTATACACAGCACTGTAACAGATAGCCTTTACCATTTCTACTTTTTATTTATTTTTATTTTTTTAATATTAAATCTATTGTCAAATTGGTTTTCATACAACACCCAGTGCTCATCCCAACAGGTGCCCTCCTCAATGCCCATCACCCACCATCCCCTCCCTCCCACCCCCCATCAACCCTCAGTTTATTCTCAGTTTTTAAGAGTCTCTTATGGTTTGCCTCCTTCCCTCTTTGTAACTTTTTTTTTTTCTCCTTCTCCTCCCCCATGGTCTTCTGTTAAGTTTCTCAGGATCCACATAAGAGTGAAACCATATGGTATCTGTCTTTCTCTGTATGGCTTATTTCACTTAGCATAACACTCTCCCGTTCCATCCACATTGCTACAAAAGGCCAGATTTCATTCTTTCTCATTGCCAAGTAGTATTCCATTGTGTATATAAACCACAATTTCTTTATCCATTCATCAGTTGATGGACATTTAGGCTCTTTCCATCATTTGGCTATGGTTGAGAGTGCTGCTATAAACATTGGGGTACAAGTTCCCCTATGCACCAGCACTCCTGTATCCCTTCGGTAAATTCCTAGCCGTGCTATTGCTGGGTCATAGGGTAGTTCTATTTTTAATGTTTTGAGGAAACTCCACACTGTTTTCCAGAGCGGCTGCACCAGTTTGCATTCCCACCAACAGTGCAAGAGGGTTCCCGTTTCTCCACATCCTTTCCAGCATCTATAGTCTCCTGATTTGTTCATTTTGGCCACTCTGACTGGGGTGAGGTGATATCTGAGTGTGGTTTTGATTTGTATTTCCCTGATGAGGAGCGACATTAAGCATCTTTTCATGTGCCTGTTGGCCATATGGATTTCTTCTTTAGACAAGTGTCTATTCATGTTTTCTGCCCATTTCCTCACTGGATTATTTGGTTTTTGAGTGTGGAGTTTACCATTTCTACTTTTTAAAGAGTAGTTTCTAGCCTTATGAAAGCTTAGATTTTCAGGTATGCATATGTTGCCTATAAAGACTAAAAGTAAAAAGCATCTTTAACCTCCTCTTGAAAAATACAAGGACCTTCAAGAACTTTAAAAATGTCCAATACTCTTTCGATGTGAATTTTATATTGTCTAGAATTTTAATTCTACACTGCTTTTGACCTGTAAGTCTAATATTATTAATGTTTCTTGTGTTATAAATGTACATTAGATTTACCGACGTATTCGTCAATTTCTTGGCTTGCCATTTTTCCTTATATGATAGGTCTTCCAGCTGCTGTCCCTTTGGAATTCACCTTGTTCCTTGAATCTGAAAATTGGTGTCTGTCCACTATCCTGGATACATTTTCATCTATAATTTAAAAAATATATATGATCTGTCCTCCTCATGCTGAGAGTCTGTTAAGACATTTGTCACACCCTATCATTGTAGGCTCTCTGTTTCCTGACTCCTTTTTCATGTTTTGTTTCCCTTTGTGGCACCAAGTTGCCTTGTAGAACATGTTTCTCACCTGTCTTCAAGTTCACTGAATTTCTCTTTAGCCATCTCCAATCTGCTGGCTAATCTGTCCATGGGGTTTTCATTGCACTGCTTGCTTTCTCATTTCAATTGTTCTTTTTAAAAAGTGTCTTCAGGGGCGCCTGGGTGGCGCAGTCGGTTAAGCGTCCGACTTCAGCCAGGTCACGATCTCACAGTCCAGGAGTTCGAGCCCCGCGTCAGGCTCTGGGCTGATGGCTCAGAGCCTGGAGCCTGTTTCCGATTCTGTGTCTCCCTCTCTCTGCCCCTCCCCCGTTCATGCTCTGTCTCTCTCTGTCCCAAAAATAAATAAACGTTGAAAAAAAAAATTAAAAAAAAAAAAGTGTCTTCATACTCATTTTGTGTGATCTGTTGTTCCTAGCTCATATTTTCAAGATCCCTTTTAGGACTTTTTTTTTTTTTTTCTGTCTGTGGATCGTGCTGGCTCTCGCACATAGTGCTTTCTTTCCTTGTGGGTTTTGTGACTTGTGCCACGGACACCTTATTTCCTTGGACCATTATTCCCAAAAAGCCTTTGAGTCCTGGGATAGTGCTGAGTTCTTTCAAAGAGGACCCACATTTGCTTTTTGTAGTAGCCTGGATGTGATGCAAACATGGGACTACTTTATTTTTTTTTTTTACTTTTTAAAAAAATGTTTATTTATTTATTTTGAGAGAGAGAGAGAGAGTATGTGTGAGCAGAGGAGGGGCAGAGAGAGAGGGAGAGAGAGAATTCTAAGCAGGCTCCAGGCTCTGACCTATCAGTGCAGAGCCCAAGGCGGGGCTCGAACCCACAAACCATGAGATCATGATCTGAGCCAAAATCGAAAGTCAGATGCTTAACTGAGCCACCCAGGGACCCCTACCTGGGACTACTTTCAATAAAATTATCTACAAGTGGTTTTTAGAGGCTACAGAGATCATCTGAATTGAGTCCCAACACTTGGACAATATCTCCTTTAGAGCAATGTATTCTCAGGGCAATGTTTGTTCTTTTCCCCAGCAGTTAAGTCTAGACAGGTAATTTCCTGGCTTTAACCGTCTGCAGTTAAGGTTTATTTCTGGTTCACCCTAACACAAGAAATTATGGCCCTCTGGGTTCCCGGTCTTATGCATCTATTCTGTATCAGATTCCTTACTTGGGATGGTCTCTAAGATTTCAATCTGGCCTCTCACACCTGTGTACGTATCCAAGCAGAACCTCAAGTTTTCTACGTTTCAAGAGAAACCTTCTAAGTGAAAACTAGCTTTCCACTTGCTTACCTCCTAAGGTTTGTGCTTTTGCTTTGCTCTGAGTCTCTGTGGATTCCTTGCTTTGGTTCCATCCAATGATGCATTTAAAAGGCACGATTGAATATGGTCACTTCAATCCGAAGGGTTGGACAGGGTGCCCAAACTGCCTTACTGCCGGAAGCTGAAGTTTGGCTTTTGGTTTTGACAGAAACTCTTTGGTGGCCCAGGGACTAAACACAAACAATCCTACCACGGCCCACAGGAAACTACTCATGCTCCATCTCTCCTCCATGACAGGTCCCTTAGATGAAAACCAAAGCAATAAATTACCAACTTATAATAAATCACTACTGGTGGCATTTCTGACAGGTTGTCTTGTCACAAGCGAAGGATATGCTTTTCTAAGTGAGGAAAGAGTGGGTGGCTCTTGTGCGAAGGTTGAGATAACCTGATACAACTCCTCCAGGGCAGTGATGAACTTGTCGGGACCATTTCAAAATTTTCCAAAGGGAATAATATCCAGGCTGATAACGAGCCCTCAAAGCAACCGCTTAGCTGCCCAGAATAGCTCAGAGCATTTTGGAGCCTGCAGTTTCTCTCTCTCTCCTGAGACTCGGTATTGCAGCCATTCACAACTTAAAGAGCATGATTTATTCATCCCCCAATATCATGAGAACCAAAATGGATTGAGTTCATTTGAAATGCAGATGTGTCTGCACTGTAATTACAAGTGCCCTTGTGATTTTTACCACGAAGCGCAGCCCTCAAGTGGAAATGAGAAAGATGTGGGCCACAACAGCAATGAAATATTTTGGCCCAAGACTGAAGCGAGTTTTAAAATACACACAAAGAGGGGCGCCTGGGTGGCTCAGTCGGTTAAGCGTCCGACTTCGGCTCAGGTCATGATCTCACAGTTCGTGAGTTCGAGCCCCGCGTCGGGCTCTGTGCTGACCGCTCGGAGCCTGGACCCTGTTTCGGATTCTGTGTCTCCCTCTCTCTGCCCCTCCCCTGTTCGTGCTCTGTCTCTCTCTGTCTCAAAAATAAATAAACGTTAAAAAAATAATAAAATAAAATAAAATACACACAAAGAAGAGCGGGAAACACACGAGGAACAGACTTGGCTAACATAACTTTTTTTCCTTCCCTCTGATAAATACCTTGCTTTAGACCCCATGAAGGGACATTCGTGGTGACCACAGGCAGAGAAGGTAAAGGGGACATATTAATTATCCTGTGGAAGGTGTCTTGTTCAAGAGACTGCAGAAAGCTGGTGAGCATTTCTGAAGGCTTCTCAGAGGCACAAAACTAGCTATGATTCACGGAAAATGGCATTTGCTTTAGCGAAAATGCCACACCTCCTTTTGAGAGACGTGAGCTACTTAAGTAAGACACGATTGAATCCTGGGGCACCCTCAAGACTCACATCCACATACAGATTACATCCCACGTTGTACCCTTGTCAGAGGCCATTTCTGAGACACACACACACACACACACACACACACACACACACACACAAACCCACACGCAAAACACCATTTGTTAGAAATATCTTTAGGAGACCATGATAGCATCACTTTCCCCTGGGACCTTCCAGAGAGCAGTGGTTTAAATCTTAGTTTTACCCACCAGCTGTGCCACCTGGCACGAATTACCTAATTTTTCTCCTCATCAGTTCCCTCCTCTACACAATGGGCGTAATGATATCTACCCCATGCGATGCCAGAAGGCGGAATGCCTGTGAAAATAAAGTCTACACAAGTGTCAGTTGAGTTTACCATTGGGCACAAAGCATATTTATACAGCAGAATAGCAGAAATCCCAGGCACAGAGTGAACGGGCCCACGGTAGACCCCTCCTCCTCTTTCACTCTTGATCTTGTCGACAAGTTCTTTTACAAGTTACAGTGTCCAGGCTCCACCCTGACCAAGAGCAGGAGGGCAACAGCATTAAATGCCTTTGCTCAGTTGGGGTATTGAATTCTTGGGTGGGCTGTTGCCTTTATGGCAGGGGACAGGTCCCCAAACCAGAAGTTCCTTCGGTTTCACGTGGCCTTCTTCTTTAGGGGAGCCTCTAATACGAATGTTCCTGGGTCGTGGGACAGGTGGATATTTGCTAGCAGGGACGACAAGGAGGAGAGTTCGCCATTGCGGGAAACTCTGTGATCAACTTTGCCCAAGAAAAACCTGAATTGGCCTGTGTACTGTGCCCCCTGTGAGAGTCAGGGAGGCCCCTACCCTATCCATGTCTGATACATTTGACCCCGGCCCCTTATCACGGTAATTAAACAGGGGGTGGAGGGCTGCCTTTCCCAAAGCCAGCCAAGTGATAAGCCAGCCTGTGACCTGTAGCTCGATCCCCCTTATGAATGGCACGTCAGTCCCGAACATTTGAAACGACCCTCCAATTCCCACGTTGTTCTCAGGAGAATTGTTTCTTCCAAGCAACTGCTGCCTGATCTTAGTTTGCTCTTGAGTCTCAAACTATGTGCATTCTTTTTTTTTTCTTTTTTAATGTTTATTTTTGAGAGAGAGAGAGAGAGAGAGCATGTGCGAGAGTGGGGGAGGTGCAGAGATGGGGGAGGGATCCAAAGCAGGCTCTGGGCTGACAGCAGAAAGCTCCATGTGGGGCTCGAACTCAAGAACTTCAAGGTCATGACCTGAGCTGACTTCGGATGCTTCACCGACTGAGCCACTGGGTGCCCTGTTGTGTACATTCTTTAAGACCTCTGGTCATGGTAGTCCAGTTTGCCTAACAACTCTGTTACTGTGCCCTGAGACATTGATATTTTGAGTGTGTAGGATCCATAATAGTGACATGTGAATTACCGATGCTTACAGTGTAACCGTTGATCAACCCCTGAAGATATTGTGACCTAGCGTCTTCTTAGGAAAAACTTGCCTGAAAAGTTTAAGCTGGAATGTCATTAGAACCACGGTTTAGGGGGCGCCTGGGTGGCGCAGTCGGTTAAGTGTCGGACTTCAGCCAGGTCACGATCTCGCGGTCCGTGAGTTCGAGCCCCGCGTCAGGTTCTGGGCTGATGGCTCGGAGCCTGGAGCCTGTTTCCGATTCTGTGTCTCCCTCTCTCTCTGCCCCTCCCCCATTCATGCTCTGTCTCTCTCTGTCCCAAAAATAAATAAAAACGTTGAAAAAAAAAAAAACCACGGTTTAGAAAAAAACTACAGGCGGGGCGCCTGGGTGGCTCAGTCGGTTAAGCGTCCGACTTCAGCTCAGGTCATGATCTCGCGGTCCGTGAGTTCGAGCCCTGCGTCGGGCTCTGTGCTGACCGCTCAGAGCCTGGAGCCTGTTTCAGATTCTGTGTCTCCCTCTCTCTCTGACCCTCCCCCGTTCATGCTCTGTCTCTCTCTGTCTCAAAAATAAAATAAACGTTAAAAAAAAAAAACAAAACTATAGGCTCCTTATATGTTTGGCACCTGCATTAGGAATTGTGTACAAATTCTTCATAATGTCTGTGCATTGACCCTCAGAACAACCAATAATTCTCAATTATGGGAGTGCCTGCGTGGCTCAGTCGGTTGAGCAGCCGACTCTTGATTTCAGCTCGGGTCATGATCCCAGGGTCTTGAGATTGAGCCCCATGTTGGGCCCATGATGAGCTGATGAGCATGGGGCCTGCTTGGAATTCTCTCTCTCTCTCTCTCTCTCTCTCTCTCTCTCTCCCTCTGTCTCTTTCCCCCGCTACCACTTTCTCTCTCAAATAAAAAAATAAATAAAATTTAAAAATTCTCAATTACGAAAGGAAAAAAGGATCTGAACGGACACCCAGGCACCACACCGAGCAAGGCATACAGGTGGCCAAAGAAAGCATGCGAAAAGCTTCTCAACATCACCTGTTGTTAAAGGTACTGCAGATTAAAACAACAATGAGATCCCACTACACACCCGTTAGAATAGCTCCAAGTCTGGAAAACTGGCAGGCCCACATCCTAGCAAGAATGAGGAACTCTCGTTCCTTGTTGACCCTCTCTCTCTCTGAGACACAATATTGAAATCAGGCCAAGTAATTCCCCTACAGTGGCCTCTAAGTGTTCAAGTGAAAGGCAGAGTCACACGTCTCTCACTGTACATCAAAAGCTAGAAATGATCAAGCTCAGTGAGGAAGCCTTGCCGAAAGCTGAGACAGGCCAAAACCAAAATCAAGAGTCGAACGCTCAACTGACTGAGCCACCCAGGTGCCCCCGGAATTGAACACTGATTTCAGTGAGTGGATGGGAGTTGATGGGAGCTAGGTTTCTCAGCGTTGGATAGAAAGTTACAGACAAGCAAGGGGCAGAGGCTGGATATATATATATATATATATATATATATATGTATATATATATATATGTATATGATCTACATTATAAAATATACATATGATATATATAACTGTATCTTTATAGAGGTCTCTCTCTATTTCTATATGTGTGTGTGTATGTGAGATACATATAGCCTGTGTCAGAATCCCCCCCCTTTTTTTTTAATTTATTTGAGAGAGAGAGAGAGAGAGAGAGAGACAGACAGAGACAGAGTGCGAGTGGGGGAGAGGCAGAGAGAGAGGGAGACACAGAATCCGAAGCAGGCTCCAGGCTCCGAGCTGTCAGCACAGAGACCGCCATGGGGCTTGAACTCACGAACCATGAGATCATGACCTGAGCTCAAGTCGGACGCTTAACCGACTGAGCCACCCCGGCGGCCCCAGAATCCCCTTCTTTTTTTTTTTAAGGCTGAATAATATTCCATTCCGTTCCATTCATCTGTTGATGGACATTTGATTTATTTCTGCCTTTTGAGTGTGAATAATGCTGCTGTGAACTTTAGTCATTTTTATTTTTAATTTTTATTTTAATTTTTTGAGAGAGAGAGAGAGAGAGAGTACAAGCTGAGAAGAGGGGCAGAGGGAGAGAGAAAGGATCTTAGCAGGTTCCACACTCAACACAGAGCCCAACGTGAGGCTTGATCCCATGACCCTGGAATCATGACCTGAGCTGGAACCAACAGCCAGATGCGTCATGCACTCAGTCACCAAGGGGCCCCTAAACGTTTTTAAATTGACAAATGTGGGGTACAAGGTAGAGAAATGTAGGACGCAGTATGTGGACGTTAGTGGGACAGGGGCTACTTGAATCCCCATGTAGAGAGAGGGCATCTCAGGCCAGACTGCACCAGTAATTTGGCAGAGAACTTGGCCCCTGACTCCCATGGCTGACAGAGACTTGGATTCCCGGTGAGCTCTGGCTGGAACTTGTCCTTGTTAGCAGGGACTTGAAACGTGTTTCTCTCTGCATTTGAAGAGGCCGTGCAGAAATAGGGGTCTCCTAATTCTCGAGCTTTGGGGCATATGCCCTTCCTGCAGAAGTTGTGTGTCCACGACGGTGGCTTTGTGTCCAGTGGGTCCTTAGGAAATTTGCCAAGTGATTCACTGAATGACTGATGTGTTCACCGAGTTAGTGAGGAAAATGACACACCCTGGGGTGGGGGGCAGGGTATGAATGTATGAATGTGTCAGATGGATTCCGTACTGGAGGAAGATTAGCTGATACCCAAGAGAAGAAAAAGAAGTATCTGATGGACCATACAGCATTCAGGGGACCCCTCTCCTCGTTACTGATATTTTCTATTTGCTACCAGCCTTCTTTGGAATGCCTTTTTGAGAAGGAGATGTCACATGTAGTTTTGATTCTTAGACGGGGTCATAAGATGCCTTCTATGAGAACGAATACTGAGGCATCCGGTGGCAAGGAGTGAGGGTCTCCCCTGTAGGAAGCGTACAGAGAAGGATCTAACATTTATGGACTGGTTGCAAGGTGAGAGCCAATGGCTTGGTTCACAGGGACGGCTTTTTGCACTGGGTGTAGTTCGGGGGGAGGGTGGGGTGGGTGAAGTACCTTAGAAAGAAAAGTGAGAACATAAGTTTATGCACCCAATCTGAGTTTTGAGAGAGCTTGGAGTTGGGCTTTGTTCTGGAGGCCAGGTGTGGCCTTGCCTCAGGGTGGGTGTGGCAAGGGTGGGCAGATGTGGATGGTTGTGGGAGGTACAGAGCTCAAGGGGCTCAGTGTGTTCTTTGGCTTGGCCCTTGGGTGAGTGACAAACGGATTGCAGAACAAGTGCTGTCTCCCTCCTCTTGGCAGGTGGGTGTGTAGCCTGTGGGTTGGACCAATGTGGTCAAGAAAGTCTTGCAAATGGGCAGTCAGAGGCGATGGTGCCTCAGGGCCTGTTGGCAGCACCAGAGGCCAAGGTGAGTTGATAAACGTGAGGAATTTGCATACCAACGAGGCCAGGAGCATCACCAACTAGTTGGAAAGTATACTTTGGGAATGAAACGTTCATCAAGCCCAAATCCTTCCAGTTGTCAAGCAGTGGGAGAGTATCAGGAGAGACAGAGGAACGGCCTTTGCTCTTAATCAGTCTTGGTCATCTTATGATCCATAAGCCCCTCCCAGGAGCCCCAGCATTATTCCAGATAGATTCAGACTTTTCTTGACATCTAGGAATTGACCACATTGAATAGGTGTGTTCCACGTCTTATATCAATGGTTCGGAAATGCTAACAATCCCAGCCAACGTTGACGATCTAGTCACTTTTCTCTGTCCTTTCACTACTAGCCCAGTGCTACATACGCTAAAAGCTGATGCCTGAACCGTCTTCTAAAAACGAATATCTGATTGTGTCTCTCTGCTCTTACAGCCTTTCATCAGCTTTCCCCGGCTCAGAAAATAAAGGCAAGTTCCTTGACATGGCTGGTGAGGTCTTGCCTGGTCTGGCCCCACCTCCTTCTCCAGCCTCACTGCCCAGCCGGGCCCCCTCGCCCTGTCTTTCAGGCTCTCGTATTTGCCAAGCCCTCGTCTGCCACAGGGACATTGCACATGCTAGGTTTCCTGCCTGGAATGATCTTCCTCTTTGTATCTAGTTAATTCTTATTCACCGTGACTCAAAGGTCACTTGCTCAAGGAAGCTTTTTCTGATCGCTCTGACCAATTTAAATACCCCCATTATGGGCTCTCAGGGAACCACGAGCACTTGCATTTAGAAACGATTGCAATTGTGTATTTATTTATGTATGTTTTTTATTGGTGTTTGTCTCTCTTCCAAACTGTTAGCTCCGTAAGGGCGGAAGCAATATTGCTTTTGCCCATCGTTGTATCTCAGTGCCTGTTATTCCCTCAACAAATATTTATCGAGCACCTGCAAACGTGACAGAAGCTGCTCTGGTGCTCAAGATACTCGCATGAACAAAATGGAGGTCCCGCCCCCCATGGAGGGTGCTTTTTAGCACAGATTAGTCTACTAATATTAGCTTCATAAAATTCATCAATAGTTACCATGTACTAGGGCACTTGCTAAGTGCTTTTCATGAATTACCTCACTTAATCCCCTCAAAATCTGATTTTTACCTTTTTAAAATTCCTCTTCTTTCAGCTGTTAAAAATGGAAACTTGAGTCTCTCAAGCCCCTCATTTCACGGCATATTATTGCTAGCAACCTGCTGGACTCTTCCTCGGTTCACGGATTGATTTTCCTTTATCCCCTATTTCTGCTCCTGTAATGCACTCTTCTATACCTGAAACAATTCTGGTGGATCTTTTTGCTTGAATGTATTTTTCAAAAATGAAGTTTGCCACTTTGATGTGTCTTTATTGACGTGTGATGAATTTTTAATTTCCACAAAATTTGTATGTTATATATTTCTTTTCCCCATTGGCACTGCTCTTAAGATCTATCCATATTGTATCCATCTAATTCCCCAGTTCTAACTGCTGTCTAGTACACTGTAAAATGCATTTAATACACTGCACCCCTCCAGTTCTTAGAGATGAACAACCACATTTCCATCAACGTAATAAATGTGTGATTTACACAATGAACACACTCATACATTTCTCCTTAGGTATGTAGAGACAAAATTAAACACCTGATGAGCGGCAGAACAAGAAGTTTCATGCAGCTACAATTTCTCACACCTAGAATTGGTGTGAATAGCAAATATTAATGATAGAAAACAAACTGAGGGTTGATGGAGGGAGGTGGGTGGGGGGTGGGCTAAATGGGTGATGGGTATTGAGGAGGGCACTGGTGATGAGCACTGGGTGTTGTATGTAAGTGATGAATCACTGGGTTCTATTCCTAAAACCAATATTTCATTGTATGTTAACTGGAATTTAAATAAACATTTGAAAAAAAATCATGTAAATATTACATACTAATTGTGGAAATGTAATGATAAAACTTTCTAAAACATTAAATGGTACCAATTGGACACGTTTAATAGATAAGGAATTAGAATGTTTGAACTGTGCTTACAACCAAAGAACAAAGGGGAGGCAATAGTATCCAAGTACATTTGGCACTAGATCTTTACTATGCAAGTAGGGAATCCAGAATGTTTCTTAGTTTCAATGGAAGCCTCTTCCATGGGTCTACTGTTAATGGACACAAAGAGCATATAAAGTGCATCATATCTACCATAGCCCAAATCAGACAGGTTCGCTGCATTCTGGCCATGCAACAATATAGTGGAGTTTCATGTAGAGTATTGAACATGACGACATCTGAGATTCTTTACCACTTTAAGATGTCCTTGTTTAACTTGTGAGTCTATAGGCTGACTGTTTCACTTGATATTGTGAAAAGAGATTGAAGACACAGCTGCTGCTCTCAAAGAACTCAAGGTCTAGTTAGGAGACAGACAATAAACACCTAATTAAATATGGCAGGATCTTTGCATTACCATGAAACCACACAGATCTTTATCATAACACAGAAATGAGATTACTCAGGCCAGGAAAACAGAGTCAGGTTTCCCTATGGAGGGTGATGCCTGGAAGGAGGGGTAGCAAGTGTGTATGCAGACAAGGAGGAAGACATGCCCTGTGTCTGAAACTGTACATGCCAAAGTACACAGGTGAAGTAACAAATGATTTTATTTTATTGAAAAATAAAATAATACTCTTCAATAGCATTTACAAAACCAAATATCTAGGAGTGAATTTAATGAAAGATAAGCAAGAATTTTACCCTGGAAACTGTAAGCATTTTTGAGAGTAATTAAAGAAGATATAAACAAGTGGAGAGATATACCATATTCATGGATTAGAAGAGTCAAGGTTTTAAAATATTAATTTGCTCTAAATTGATCTATAGTCCCAATGGAGTGTCTACCAAAATTACAGCAGGTTTGGGGGGAAGAAATAGAAAATCTAATCCTAAAATTTTTATGGAAATTCAGAGGAAGTGCCAGAAGTGCCAAAATTATCTTGACAAAGTGGAAGCGTGTGGAGGAACTTACACTACATGATTTCAAGACTTGCTATAAACCCAATAATCAAGCAGCATGCTATTGCATAGGAATAGACACGCAGGTCAATGGAGCAGAAGGGAGAGTCCAGAAATAGACCTATACTTTTGCAGTCAACTCATTTTAGACAAGGGCACCAAAATAATTTAGCGGTGACAGGAAAATCTTTCAACAGATAGTGCTGGAAATACTGAATATTCTTATGAGAAAAAAAACAACGTCAACTCCTGTCTCACTGAACAAATAAAACAATAATTTGAGATGAATCAAAAGTCTATATGAGAAAAACAGAACCACAAATCTTCTAGAAGAAAAGAGAAGAGAAATTCTTTGCAACCTTCAGTTAGATGTAGAGTGTTGAGACAAGACACAAAAATGACAAACCATAACAAGAAAGTAACTGATGAAGTGGACTTCCTCACAATTAAAAATTCCTGCCCATCAAAGTTACCATTCGGAAAACGAGCAGACAAACCACAGATAGGGAAAATCTATTTGCAGAACATATATCCAGAATATATTATTAACAAATTAATTAATGGGAAGGTAAACAACTCAGTTTTTTAAATGGACAAAACATTGGACAGATGCTTCACAAAAGATATACGGAAGTGGCCCGTAAGTACATGAGAATGTACTCAGATATACTCAGGTTATTAATTGTCAGAAAAATGCAAATTAAAAGCACAATGAGATACTGTTACACACCCACCAAGAATGGCAAAATTAAGACAACAACAACAATGACAATACCAAATGTTAGTGGGGGTGTGGAGAAGTTGGACTCTTGTCTACGATGATGGAAGAGTCAAACAGTACAAGCAGTTTGGAGAACCATCTGGCAGTCTGTAATAAAGTTAAGCATACAGCTTCCCCATGACCCAGCAATTCCACTTCTAGGCATTTGCCCAAGAGAAATAAATGATTTTCCACAAAAAGGCTAGCATAAAAATATTCTTAAGGAGTCTTATTCATGATAATCTCAAACTGAAAACACCTCAAATGTCCATCAACAGAAAAGTCGATTTTTAAATGGTGCCATATTCACACAATGGAATACACCCAATAATATTTTCAATTCCATTCCATTTATGAAGTTTCAGAACAGACAAAACTCATCTGTGGAAATAGAGGTCAGAAAATGGTTGCCTCTGGGTTGGGGGATGGTTGATTGACTGGAGAGGGACACGAGAGACCTTTCTAGAACACTGGAAATGTTTGGTATCTTGCCCTGCATACGTTAATTGTCAAAACTCATTGAACTGATCCCTTAGGATTTTTAAATTTTATTGTATGTTAATTATATCAACAGGAAGGGAAAGAGGGAGGGGAGGAAGGGGAGAGGCAGGCATCCAGGCTGGCAGGCACAAGGTCTGCAGAGACTCTCGAGTGATTGCTTATGCCTAGAACGTTGGTGCCTTGCTGGGAATGGGTAAGAAGGGAACCCTGCCTCTGCTCACAAGGCCCAAGGTGAGTATGACCTTTCTCCCACTCGGGAAAGAAAGAGGAAGCCTGAATGATTCTGTGCAGCCGAATGACATTTGTGCCTTAGAAAGGTCACCTTGACGATAGGTGCTATCTGCTATGACCAGGCGGATGTTCCGGGACATAATCTGGAGATTCCAGCTGGTTACAGTGGTACAAGCGATGTTATTTTTAACTTCCCCAACAGGAGGGAAGAGCATTTCTCTGGTTGCTAGGAGAATCGTGTTCTTAGCAGTTGCATTGGTTCCTAATTTTAAGTCTTGGGGGAAAGAAAAGTCTTGGGGGAAACTAGAAAACTTTACGAGCCAGTACCGGTATGCCGTGCCAGGACTATGCACCTGCTAGAGTGTGGGCTATTTTTCTTTTAGTGTATTCATGAGTGACTGTCACCATAGCAACAGCGATGCTAGACAATGCTGGGTCATTAATGGAGAAATCCTGCTGGCTGGGTGGTGAAGGTCAGTACAGGAAGCCTTGTTCAGGACCAAAGGCAAGTGTTAGAACAGATGGGATACCCTGATAGCTACCAGGGTAAGGGGGGCGGGGGGGAAGGTTGTAGGCAGAGGGTAATCTGACAGGTGCATAGGTTTACTAGCAGCCCATCAGGGTCATATTTCCTATGGAGCAAAATCTCAAATCCTCTTGGCATTGGGATAAACCTTAGTGTGGTTTCTTGGGTATAGTACATTTGTCCAGACTCAACTATAGAGAACAAACTGAGGGTTACCAGGAGGGAGGTGGGTGGGGGGATGGGTAAAGTAGGTGATGGGGGTGAAGGAGGGCACTTGTCTTGATGAGCACCAGGTGACGTATGGAAGTGTTGAATCCCTATATGTACCCCTGACATTAATATTACACTGCATGTTAACTCACGGGAATTTAAATAAATACTTAGAAACATAAAGTGCACGTTTGTCAAATCAAAGACCTCATGGTGGCAGTAAGAAAGAGAAGCATCCCAAATTGCCTTCTGGCTTCGGAGTTTTGGCTTTCTCATAATCTCCATCAGTACCCAGCTTCATTTAGTGGCATGGACAATTGACCTAAATCTCTTCTGAAGTGTTTGTGAGACATAGGTTCGCGACCTCCTCTCATCCCCATAGAAAATACACAGGACTGGGGCGCCTGGGTGGCTCAGTCAGTTAAGCATTTGACTCTTGATTTCGGCTCAGGTCATGATCTCACAGTTCGTGGGTCCGAGCCTCACGTCAGGCTCTGCACTGGCAGCGCGGAGCCTGCTTGGGATGCCCTGTCTCGCTCTCTCTCTGTCCCTCCTCTGCTCATATACTCTCTCGCGCGCGCGCTCTCGCAAAATAAATAAACATTAAAAATAAAAATAAAAGAACCTGATGCTGGTGGTTCTTTGGACCTGGTGCTCAGGACCACCCTCTGGCAGAGCACAGGGCTGTGTCTCAGCATCCCTGACTCATTTCAATCCCCAATACAACGCTCTCTGCACCTCACCACTGGGAAGCAACTTCGGCAGCTTTTCAGTGTCGTCCGGAGGTGATTCTGTGATGAGATGAAGAGTCCTCCCTTTTGTTTTGGTTTTCAACCTGTGTGTGCAGGTGGGGATGAGGGGCACCGTCTTTCTACCCCGCTCCAAGGCGGGCCCCTCTCCCCCACTGCAGGTCAGAAGAGAGCCTCCAGAAATTCCCTAGACCAGCACGTCTCACCATCTTTTTCCCCACTGGGTCACACGGGACGGATGGGGTCCCCATGGGTGGTGAGACTCAATGGATGCACTTAGATTTTGATGAAACGGCCAAAAAATTGTTTGACGAAAGAAAGGACTGCGATGATGCATAGTCGTTAGCACCATCTTGGGTCTCTCGGGGCAGGGGGGCAGGCTTGTTGGCATGGGGCGGGGGGGGGCTCACCGCTGCCACTCCATTGCCTAGATTTCTGTGGCATTGATCTGCAGGGAGAAAGAGAAAGAGTTTTTGTGCTCCACCCCTTCCTGTAGAACGTTGACTTTTAGGGCTCACCTTAATATCTGCAACAGAAGAATTGAGATGGGTGGACATTAATTTCCTACACATTGTCCCCAGTACGTCCTTAGAGAGTACAGGGTAAGGAGAAAGACAGGCCCCTCCAGTTCATACACCCCTCACCACCTGCAGAATCCTCCCACATGTTCTCCACACTCTTGAAGGACACGTCAGGTTCTCCCTGGAATGGTGGCCCCTTGGTAATCATTTCCTAAGGAGATTTGAGGGGAGGGAGAAAGCCCCGGGGGAGGAGAATCAGAACCCTCTAGCAGGAGACAGCACTCTGTCTCCACCACCCCATAATTTTGAGAGTCACTGGTCTAGAGACGAGCAGGGGGGCAGCCCAGGAGTGAGTCTTCCCCCCACTGTGTTCTTATCTGGAAAACTGTGACACCCAGGGTTATGCGGAGAATGTTAGCCAGGATAGTGCCTAGCATGGGGGGTGTTCTCCAAAGAAGTTCGAGAGGGCTAGGCATCCAGAGGGAGATGGACAGAATCCTGCATTCCAGCAGTGATGGCAGGTGTGAGCTGTGACCTTGCAGAGATGACGTCAACGGTATGGATCGGACTAGAATGTGAGAAGCACCATCCCCACCCCCACTCCCATCTCTCCATGGGAAGACTGTCCCAGCAATCTTGTGAAGTGTCAGTGACAGCCCCTGGAAGAGGCCCGGCCCGGCATAGACTTGAGTTCCGTGCACTGAGGACAGTTTCCTTCCTGGCCTGAGTAGGAGACAAGTCTCTATTTGCCCTTTCGTGTCTTGTTTTGTTCCCTTCCTCTTTCAGGGTTAAAATATCCTCCCCACCCAGGAGAGAAAGGACGGACATTTTTGGAAGATGGCAAAAATGAGCCCAGAGGGCTCTCCGGACTTGGTGTTCCTCTAGACCTGACGTGTGACCAGACAGACACATCTAGTTTGGATGCTAAATTAAGTGGGGACGAGACTTAAGATGGCAGCTGGGCAGAGGACTAAATCAAATCAAATAAGGCAAGCAGTTATCCAAGTGAAATGGGCTTACAACTGTGGATATTAACGAGGCTTTGGCTTTAAACGGGTGTGCTTAATCAAGCAACGCTGATCCATATTGGGAGCTGGAAGAATCGAGGTGGTTGTGTTGGCATCGTGCCAGAAAGGGTCTGGCTGTGTTATCCCTGTGTAAACAGGAGTGGCCGGCAGAGCGAAGGAAGCCCCGGACAGGGTGACGGATGCTGCCGGGGTGGCGGGGGAAATGTACATGCCTTCTCGCTTCTTCTCACTGTGGGTGAGAGCCCGGGGCCCCGGGAATTGAGTTGCTGGGGCGTTTGCGTCCTGAGACCAGGAGAGCAGGAGGCTGGGCTGGGAGAGCCTCAGGGAAGGAGAGGAGGGGTAGGGTGACAAGCCTATGGCATCATCCAATGCACATTTGTCTGCTCCTTGTATAAACACAATGCTAGTGGTGGGGTGGGAGCATCGCTGAGAGGGAAGGAAGAGGGGACTGAAAACCCGGGGGAGTCATGGTGCTTGATCCTTCCACCCTGCCCCCGCCCCCCAACCCACCTCCTGGGGGACGTGGCCTGTAAAGGACAATCCTTGTGACAGATGGCAGAGTTTTGTATTTGTTGAGCTCGTGAGGTAGATAGTAGGTGCTTATGGGGGGCGCTGGTCCGGTGGGAAACCGTGTCCAAGTGAGCAACTTTCTGGAATCTCTCAGAAAAGGTAAACCAGCATGGCGTTTTAGAAACACAGGAAACCCAGTGCTCAAATCGAGTAGTAAAATATGCTGGGCTACTTATGCATCCTGCATGTCATCTATATGTGAGAGACAATGTATTTCCCCAGGCTCTTTTTAAAAGTTTATTTTGAGAGAGACAGAGAGAGCATGAGTAGGGGTGTGGAGAGAGACAGAGAGAGAGAGAGAGAGAGAAATCTAAGTAGGCCCCTTGTGGTCAGCGCAGAGCTCACTGTGGGGCTTGAACTCACCAAATCCTGAGCTCATGCCCTGAGCCGAAATCAGGAGTCTGACGCTTAACTGACTGAGCCTTCCAGGAGACTTTAAAGATCAGCCATTTCAACCCCTTCATTTAATGGATGGGGGAACCGAGGCCCCGAATGGTGGAGGACCGTGCACGTATTTGGAAGGCATAAAACAATGCATTCAGTTTCCAGGAGAGCAGGGAAACACTCCTCAACACCGGGGTGCTCGCCTCACCTCTGCCCAAGCCAAGATGGCGGCTCAGGGCATAGCCTCTCTCCAGTGTCCTGGTCCGTCTCACTCCTTCTGCCCAACAGTCTTGTGGTGGTTTACTAAACATTGCTGTAAACACTTCCCCCACGGAGAGTTAGGGTCTATGGCTCCTCCTCTTGAATTTGAGCGACTCGTGACTCTTGCTTTTCAACCTATACAATGGCAGGAGTGGCTGGGTGATGAGGGGCCATGCTGTCTCCGCTCTGTTCACCAGGACACTTGGGTTGGGAACACTGAGGTCCCCGTGCGGAGGGAAGCCCAGGCCCCATGGGGAGTGCATGTCTACCCAGCCCCCACTGAGCCCCATTGAGCTGAACTTTCCAGTCTACCCAGTCTAGGTAGCAGAGGTGTGGGAAGTTTCCAGCAGGGCAACTTTCAGTAAGAGAAGATGGCTGTGCACATTTCCAGTTGCAGCCATTGAAGTCTCCCTGGAGGCCTGGCATCGGGGAGCAGAGACACATCATCCCCGCTGTGCTCTGCGGCATCCCTGACTCACAGCATCAGGGGCATCAAGAACTGCGGTCTCACACAGCAGTTTGGGGAGGACCTTATGTTTGGGGATGAACGGCTAAGCAAGTCTCAAGGTTAACCCTATCTGGTCAGTAGCAGGAAAGCTTCGTTTAGCATTTTTGGAAGTGGAGTCGATTTTGGCCATACGGTACTGTGAAGGTTCGCAGAAAAATGCCATTTACAAAGATGTGACTCTCACCTCCTGCGCTTTAATTGCCTTGCTCATTGGGTCATCCTAAAGTCCTCATAGGGTAGTGTGATTCCGAAGAGGGGGAACCGACGCTTAGGAAGACCAAGTCCCGATTGCCCAAGCCTGCATGGTATCACGTGGCAGAGCCCAGGCTGACACCCAGCCAGGCAACAGCCCTGCCAGACCGCCTGCCCATTAGGTGGGGCTCTGCTTTTGTTTCGTCTTGTGTGTATGTTTGAGGAATTGGAAAAGCCCCAAAGCCCAAGAATATGTTATGGTTTACCACTTTTATAGTTCAAAGAAAAATGCAGCTAAGTTGCAAAAGAGAAATTTGCAGATGCAAATAATACTCATAATAATACAAAGAGGAACCGCAGAATTCTGCGTAGGCATCCATTTGTATGGAGGGAGAAACATACAGATTGCGTGAAACGATAGGTTAGGGTTGGCGATATCGGCCAAAGGGTGTCCCTTCCCAAGTTATATATGTTGACGTTCTAACCACCAGGACCTCAGAATGTGACTGTATTTGGAAATAAAGTCTCTAAAGAGGTGATTAAGTATAAAATGGGGTCTTTCGGATGGGCCCTAATCCAACACGATCGTTGTCCTTATAAGAATAGGAGATTACGGGCGCCTGGGTGGCTCAGTTGTTTAAGTCTCCGACTTCTGCTCAGATCAGGATCTCATGGCTGGTGGGTTCGTGCCCCACATCAGGTTCTGTGCTGACAGCTCAGAGCCTGGAGCCTCCTTTAGATTCTGTGTCTCCCTCTCTCTCTCTCTGCCCCTCCCTCACACGCATTCGGTTTCTTGATCTCTCTCAAAAATAAATAAACGTTTAAAAAAATTTAAAAAAAAAGAGTATATTAGGATACAGACATACACAGAAACCACATCAACAGACAGGGAGAAGACAGCCATCAACAAGCGAAGGAGAGAGCCCTCGGAAGGAAACTACACCTTGACCTTGGACCTGAACCACCAGCTCTATGACATAATAATATTTAGTTGTTTAAGCCGGCCGGGCTATGGCACTTGTTATAGCCGCCCCAACAAATAGTGCAGCTGGAACTGTACAATTGCTTTAATTGTTTAAACTGAAATTGAACCAGGGGTCGCTAAAGCCTTCAACTTCAGGGAAGAGTATTTTTCCTAACCTTACTACAAAGATGGTCAAAAGCCTCTTAAGGCGGTAGAATAATGTTATTGTTTATGAGTTCACTGGAGCAGCCCGGAAGCCACAGGGGGTTAAATCCAGCGGGCTTTGAAAAATAATACAAGGAAGGCTATTTGCTATCACAAGTACTTTATTATTTCTTCTTTTGAAAATCTGCCGACCACACGTGTGAAATTTTCTATTTAGGGTGTTTGCTGCTTCCAGAGGCTCAGCTGCTTTCCCGTGGCTGGTGGGGAGGGATTGGGGTGCGGGTGGGGGGCCAAGACTCAACAGCCCTGGCTGTGTGTTCTCTCCCTCTTGTAACCACCTTGCGCGCGGCCTCAGGCTGCGTGTGATGCATGAAATCAACCTTGTTAAAAAAAAAAAAATCCCTAATTATAGGTTCCCTTCTCCCTGGGGGAATGTGAATTTCGGATTGATTTTCACCCTCTCGTCCAGTCTGACCTCCATCTCTCCCGGCACCCGGGTTCTGGCATAGCTACAGGCACAGAGGGGATGGGAAGCGTGCAGAGAACAAATAATTAATGTCCAAACATCTCAAGGCTCTTCTGCCTATTGAAATGGTCTCAACCTGGAACGGAACCGTCCACTAAAATAAGCCAAAGCACAAAATCTTTCCTGACCCTGAACCCGGAGCAACTGTGGAGAGGCAACGCCTCCAGAGAGTGAGCACAGCTCTGAGCCTTTCTGTCCCTTTGCTCCTACCCTGATGGGCCACTTCCCTGCCCACCACAGGAGAGTCAAGGCAGGCCACGCATCCTCCCTCTCTGGTCACGGTGGGGTCTGCCATCGCCACTCGCTGTGACCCGCGGGGAGGGTGTGTGCACTTGTGAATCTTAAGCATGATGCTGGCAGCAGCGGTCACGGGATGAGGAGATGAATGCGTAATGTACAAATGTTTGAGTTGCTCTGGATACAAGCCCTTAACCCAAGTAATGACATCATACTCCAAAAACACTCGCATGGGGTGAGACTACTTTTCTCACTCGGTTTTATTGGAAGCTTGGGTTTCTTTTGTGCGTTTTCTGGGTTTTGCGCATCGTGTGATTTTCCCCAAAGGTGTGTGTTTCAGTGAGGGAACACTGTAGATGGTGCCCCTGCTGCCTGAGCCACCTCCCCATCTTCTCCTGCCCCCCACCCTCCTGCCCCCCACCTCCCATCAGGGGTGGGGTCATGTCTCCATCTTCTCAGACAAGAGTGTCCCAGTGGACCAGAGTGCCTGGTCCACTGCAGTGGGGAAGGGGTCCTAGGGACCGAATTCAGAGGGGTGATTAAAAACAGGTAGCCAGGGGAGCCTGGGTGGCTCAGTTGGTTAAGCCTCTGACTCTTGATTTGGGCTCAGGTCATGATCTCATGGTTCGGGAGATCGAGCCCCTCATCAGGCTCTGCACTGACAGCACGGAGACTGCTTGGGATTCTCTCTTCCCCTCTCTCTCTCCCCCTCCCTCTCTCATACTCTCTCAAAGTAAATAAATAAACTCAAAAAACAAACATACAAACAGGCAACCAGAGATGAACTTTGTAATGAGGCCATAAATGAGCTTGTTTTTTCATTTCCAACTTTAGAACAATTCTTTTAATTAAACCGGTAATGAATGCCTAGCCAAGAATGCAGACTCCCTGGGCCTCAATTTCCTCGTTCATAAAATGAGGATAAAACACCAATCGTGCATTAGGTTTTTTTTTTTTTTGGCAAGAATTAAATAAGAATGTACATGGAAATACTTTGTAAACTACAAATCATTATGCAAATATAACCAATAGTCATTATTATTAAAGAACTCTTCTGATCTTGAGAAAAACTTGGGCTGCATAGAAGATAACCACTGTCATATTACGAATTGATTGATTTTTAAAACTACATACAGTAAAACCTTGGTTTGTGAGCATAATTTGTTCTGGAAACATGCTTGTAATCCAAAGCACTGGTATATCAAAGCGAATTTCCCCATAAGAAGTAATGAAACTCAGATGATTCATTCCATAACCCCAAAATATTCATATAAAAATGATTACAATACCGTAACATAATAGAAAATAATAAAGGAAATACAAGATATGAAGAAAAATAAACAAATTCACCGGCACTTACCTTTGAAAACTTTCGTGGCTGGCGTGAGGGAGACAGGAGAGGAGGATTATTGTGTAGGACGACTTTCACTATCACTAATGAAATCACTGCTATCTATTGGCTCAATGGAGTCTTTTTCTTTCCGTGCAACTTTAACAAGGAACCTATCCAATGACACTTGCTTTGGCCTCCTTTTGAAGATTTTGAGGAAATGTGACATTGCATTGTCGTTAAATACATTCATTGCTCGCACGGCTACAGCCTTACTCAGGTGGTGCTTTTTCTACAAAATTTTGCACCGTTTCCCACATTTTACACATCTCCCTAATCTCATTTGAAGTGAAGGATTCCTCTGCCTTTTTCTCCTCCTCCTCTGCAGTGAGAGAGAGAGAAGAACCATTGGCTCAATTGTGATCATGTGACATTCAGCATCAACTACTACCCGTATTGCAAGACACCTCGTTTATCAAGTAAAAATTTATTAGAGGGGCACCTGGGTGGCTCAGTTGGTGAAGCATCCAACTCTCAATTTCAGCTCAGGTCATGATCTTGTGGTTCGTGAGTGTGAGCCCCGCATTGGACGCCGGCTGACAGTGCAGAGCCTGCTTGGGATTTTCTCTCTCCCTCTCTCTGTCCCTCCCCCACTTGTGCTCTCTCTCTCTCTCTCAAAATAAATCAATAAACTTAAAAAATTAAATTAAATTAATTAGAAATTCTTCCTCATCGTGCGGAACATCGCGGAACAAGTTACTCACAACCCCAGGTTTTACTGTAAATTCTTTCTCTTCCTCAGTATTTTGCCCAACTCATCAGAAAACTTAACTTTTATAGTAGTGTCATCAACCATTGCTTTGTGTCGCTGCATGACTGTTTTCCAGTTGTTTCTATGGATGAAATGAGACAGCATCTGGGAGAAATCTGCGGTCTGTAAAGGGCCATACTTGTCAAGGTAGAATTTTAGTGACTCAGTGCACTGACCCCCACCCCCCCAGCATGGGCAGAGGTTGACTTGAGACACGAGGTGGGTGTGAATTCCTTTGGCCATAGAAATGGAAACAAGTTGTCTGACTGTAGGGTGTCAAGTAGTCCGTGTTTCTAGGATCTGTGCTTGGTTGCTTTGAGTTTCTGTGAGGGCTACTGACTCACTGATGGCCTAACGAGTCAAGGTTTCAGTCCTGCTGGCCACTTGGAGGCCTTGACATGCCTATGGCAGCTGACTCCACCTGCGGGGCCTCCCCTCTTTACCATGCTGGGTGTTGGGTGCTATTTGCCTGGCCCAGAGCACATGGCGGGACCTGCAAGGAGGCATCACGTGGGCCTGATAGAGGGACTGAGTAGGGATTTGCAGCTCAGATGGAGGGTCCAGACCTGCAAACCCAGGAAGGCAAGTGCAGAGGGAAGAAGGGGGTGAATGTATTGTCTTCTTATTCCAAGCAGTAAGTAACGTAGAGGCAAAATTCCACATAAGACTTGAGAGGGGGCTTTGGCCTTACTGTGGAAGCAAAAGTGAGGAATACAATCCAGGAAGAGACCTATGTAGGTCTCCTACCGCCACTAACAGCGGTAGCTGCGAAAGTGCAGCCAACCTGAGTTCACTGCCTCAGCAGACCCAGTCAACGGGATGACCACATAGAGGTCAGTGTCAAAAGCTCTCTTAGGGATGTAGAGACAGAGCATGCCTCGGTATCCATTCTGTGTAGGCCCTTCGGGGAACAGGAAGGAAGTGGGGTGTTTCCTATGGCTTATATTATTATTTAGGTGTAGTAAAGCCAACAGACTGGCTTTACCTGGTTGCCTGGTTTCTGGTCCTGGATGATTAGGGCAGAGGGACAGTGAGATCCCCACGGAGAAGGTGGTTGGCGTGTGGGTCTGGATTGGTAGGCTTGTGTGTCAAGGGCTTGCGCTCAGGCTACTTGTTCACTATCGCGGAATTGATCAACCCTGTAGGGACAGTGCCTCCAGAGTCAGCAAGACTGCAGGTGTCATGCCATCGGAAGACAGAAAATAAGAGACAAGATCAATATGGTGGGAGTACAGAATTATTTTTTTTAGGGAGCATACTGAGGAATCCTAGAGAATGTTGACAGAGAGGAGATGGCAGAGGGAGCGTGTCCAGGATGAAGTCACAGCTCAGTCACTGTATCTGTTGCTGTGTGGCCGGGCCGGGGCACCCTCTCTGAGGACCCTAGGGGGCTGCTGTTTGTTCACTGCTGTTTGGGAGCAGAATGGACAGAGGCAGGGCATTTTCATGCAACCGTCTTGATTTAATGGCCACTACAGAATAGAATCATATTTTGTTGTTGTTAGTAAGATTTCAAACTCCTGCTAAGGCATATTTTGTGTGGGTTTCATCATTTTGTGTGGAAGAGAATTAATCGGTGGCTGCAACAGCTTATATATATTTTTTAAGCTAGAATCTGAATATAATTTATGGAATCTTAAAGCTAGAAGTGCCCTAAGCATTACATTTTCCAAGCCAGTAAAAAAAGTTTCTACGCAAGGAAACTAAGGGTTGCAGATACTATGTGGAACACATTAAAAAATGTTAGTAATAATCACAATAGAAGACCTTGACCCTCACCGCACCCCAGCATCCTTTCCTCTGACAAGGCTTATCTGGGGGAGGGGTGGCAGGGGATGGGTAAGGGTGACCCATCTACCCACCCCCATCACTTAATAATTCTGAAAGAATAGTGCTTTAAAAAAAAATAAGAAATCCACTTTTTGTAATATTTGTTTCTTTATTTTGACAGGGGGGCAAGGAGGGGCAGAGAGAGAGAGAGAGAGAGAGAGAGAGAGAGGAAGAGAGAATCCCAAGCAGGCTCCTTGTTGTCAGTGTGGAGCCCACTGTGGGGTTTGATCTACGAACCACATTATGACCTGAGCTGAAATCACGAGTCGGACGCTTAACTGATTGAGCCACCCGGGTGCTCCAGAAATCCACTTTTTAAAAATTGAAGTGTGGTTGACATACAATGTTATATTCATTTCAGATGTACAGCATAGTGATTCCGCACAGTACACAGTGCTTAAACCATGGTCAGTAGAGTCACCTGTCACCATATGCTATCACAATATCATTGCCTATATTTCCTACGCTGTACTTTTCATCTCCATGACTTACCATTTGAGAACGGGCAGCTTGTGTCTCTTATTCCCTTTCATTTATTTCACCCATCTCCCCCACCCTCTCCCCTTGGGCAGCCACCAGTTGGTTCTTTGTATTTATGCGTCTGCTTCCATTTTTTTGTTCCATTTGTTTTGTCTTTTTTTTTTTTTTTTTTTTGGATTCCACATATAAGTGAAATCATATGGTACTTGTCTTTGTCTTCTTTCACTTAGCATAATACGCTCTAGGTCAGAGTAGTGCTTTTCGAAAATTATGTAACAATTCATTTAGATGAATTATAGAACAAGTTTAAGATGAGGCATAGCTTTCTAAGTATGTCGCCAAAGGTTAGGGGAAAGAAAGCCATTTATATAAAGATACAGATTTAAGTACAGCATAGGGAATAGATTCAAGGTTATAATAGCATTGGATAACAGATGGCAGCTACATTTATCATGCTGAGCGCTGAGAAATGTATAGAATTGTCAAATCACTATGTTATACACCTGAATCTAGTATAACATGGTGTGCTCACCATACTTCAATAACAAAACTTTAAAAACAAAATTGTAAGAGTCAAAACTGTGGCTTCTCTGAGAGACTTAGAGAAAGAAAAGGAATGCAGTTAAGAAGCACTTTTGTCGTCCATGAATAATCAATGTAGTTATTTAAGGGATTAAGAGGTATGATTTATTCCATACCAAATACCTATAACTGACACCATATTAAATGTTGAAAACATTGAATGTGTTCCTCTGATAGTCAAATATAAAGCAAGAGTGCTGTCAACACTGTTAATCAAAATAATACTGAAAGTCAAAACAATAAGGAATGGAAAGAAAAGCCATGCATATTGGAAAGGAAGGACTAAACCTATCAGATGATATGGCTGTCTACTTAAATCATTCCACAAAATTTACCAAAAAACAAAAATCCTAGAATCATTAAGGGTTTATAGTAAGGCCACAGGATGAACAGTAATCATATAAAAATCCATTGTATTTTTACATATTCTCAATGAAACTTTGGTTCATTAAAATTACATTTAAAAAAATGTTTTTAATGTTCGTTTATTTTTGAGAGAGAGAGACACACACACAGAGTTCAAGAGGGAGGAGGGGGAGAGAGAGAGGGAGACACAGAATCTGAAGCAGGCTCCAGACTCTGAGCTGTCAGCACAGAGCAGGACTCGAACCCACAAACGGTGAGATCACAACTTGAGCCGAAGTCAGATGCTCAACCGACTGAGCCACCCAGGTGCCCCTAAAATTACATTTTAAATATCATTTACAACCTCTCAAAAGGTTGACTTTGGTGTAAATCTAAGGAAACATGCATACAATTTGTACCACACCATGTTCCTGGAGCTAAAAAAAATTTTTTTAAAGAATTACACTACCCAATATTAAAGACTACAATACAACCACAATAACAGGTACCCGTGTTGTTGGCTGAGAGGTAGACACATAGATTAATGGAACAAAATAGAGAAGTCAGAAATAGACCCACATAAGCACAGCCAACTGATTTTGACAAAGGTTCAAAAGATACAATGGAGAAAAGATTGTTTTTCAACAAATGATATTTGAGCAATTGGAGAGCCATAGGCCCGAAATAAAACACCCTCAACCTAATCCTCATGCTTTGTACAAAAATTGATTTTAAATGAACTCAATAAAATGCATAAAACCATAAAACTTGTAGAAGATAACAAAAATCTTCTGAGCTTGGAAATTGGTGAGGAAATCGAGTCTAAACATGGCAGAAAGCATGATTCGTAAAAGAAAAAGCTATAAATTAGATTTCATAAAAATTAGGAACTTTTAAGTTTCGCTGAGACTCTGTTAAGAGGCTAAAAAGACAAATTATGCACTGGGAGAAAATGTTTGTAAAACATGTATCTAAAATGAGCATGAATCCTCAATATATAAAGAACAGTAAAAATCCAACAACGCAGTCTGAAACTGAGCAAAAGACATGAAGAGACATTTCGCTGAAACAAGCAGAATGTACCCCAACAGGTGATGGCTAACAAAACATTCACAGAATAGAATACTACTCAGCAGGAAAAAGGAATAAACTATTGATTCACTCAACAACTTGGATGAATCTCAAGGTCATTCTACTGAGTGAATAAAATACCAAAAGATCAAGTAACGTACGATTCAATTTATATAACATTCTCAGAATGGCAAAATTATTGACATGGTGATCGGACTATTGGTTGTTACTGGAGAGAAATGGTGGAGTTGAAGGCGTTTATATGACTAAAAGGGATTAGCACGAGGCAGACCTTTCTGGTGACAGAATGGTTCTGTATCTTGATTGTGATGGTTATTATGGAAATCTCTATACACACATTGTGAGAACATCAGTCTCCTGGTTTTTATATTGCACCATTGTAATGTCAGAAGTCAGCATTTAGGGAAACTGAGTGAAGGGGCAAGACCTCTTCTTATGATGTTTGCAACTTCCTGTGAATCTATAATGATTGCAAAATAAAAAACAATTTTCTTTAGAGATAGAGATTTGACCATCAGGTGTAGGGAGTTGTCACTTTTTGGAGAAGCCCTTGTTATGGGTGCCTCAGTAGGGAGCCGAAGTGGGCCTCAACCTTTTCCCTATGCCTTTGGAACCCAGTGTGGACATGTCCCCTAGGCATTTTTGTCCTTGGATGCTTCCACTAAGGCTTCTTGGATGAGTAGTGCAAAGATGAAGGGTCTATTTACCCCTGAGTCACAGAGGAGCATCTCATAGGAGCCGTGGCTTCATAATAAAGTCAACCTCCTACATGACAAGATTCTCCTGCCATGGCGAGGAGTCTATGCCTCACCTCAGTTGGACCCCTGTGCGACTGGATTGATCTTAGACTATAACTTGCCTGAAGAAGCTTACCATCTTCTGAGGTCAAGGTGGTCTCAATTGAAAGGTCATTCAGTGCTTTATAAAGGGATCCTTTTCTTTGATGCCTTGGTCCCATGCTTTCCATGCTCAGGGCCTAACACAGAGCCCCCACTAGCAGATCAGTTCCTGTTAGGAGTCTCAGGGACCTCTGGTCATCTCCAAAGAAGGCCCAGCTCCCAGCATGAGGAACAAAACACAAAGTGCCACAGCCACAAAATAGTACGTATAGGATGACAACATTTTTGTTTAAAAAAACCGTAAATGTACATATCTGTATGTATGTATATATATATATATGCATATACATGCATAGACACATAAATATATTCAATATATATGTACATATACCCGTATACACATACATTTAGAAAAACAGGAAAACATTGGGAAGAATATACCAAATATACCGATTAAACAAATTATCTTTTGGTGGGATTATAAATGTTTTATATCCTCTCTATCCCTTTGTTTCGGTTTTATTTCAAAATGTAAAATTTGCAGGCATTACTTTTATAGTCTGAAGAAGATCTATAAGTCTATTTTTATCTGGGTGAAACACAAAAGTTAAAGTCTGAGCTTGTTAAACCACATCAGCATATCCTTCTGCCCGAAGAACAGCGGTAGAATGTCATGTGTCTGTTCTAGCCAGTGTGGGGGTCCCAGTTCTCCCTGCCCACCCGGAGGAGGTGTCACTGAGCTGCAGTCTGGGGCCGAGTCCCCCTTTGCACTCTTGGGGTGTCCTCTCAGTGCACATTTTCTTATATGGTTCCAGCACTCAAACACAGGTTACACGAAAAGCCGGAAACCCTTGAATAGGAAACCTGGCACCAGCCCAGTAAATGAGGTATGACCTTAGATGCACTCCTGGAGAGCGTGCTCCTGGCTGGTGGGCATTGGCATTGGCTGTTTATGCACCCAAGTCAAAAACAGTGCACGGGAGAGAGCAAGGGCCAGGAGATCGGCCAGCGCTGGCCCCAAGCAGGCCACACGGGTTAAGGATTTGAACACTTCTCTTGAGACATCTGTGAAAATGAGGAGGGCTTCATGGGCATATTATTATTATTCATAATAAGCCAGACCTGAAAAGAACTTAAATGTCCAACAATAGAATGGACAAATAATTTGTGGTGTATCCCCACAACGGAATACGACACGGGGCCGAGGATGAACACACCCCATTCACAGACATGGGCGATGCTCACAAACACAATGGTGAATGAAGAAGGCAGACATGACAGAGTCATACTGGGTACAAAAGTAGCTGAGGGTGTCAGAAAGCAGGACACCCTTGCTGGGTGAGGGGCTGGTGGTGGTGGGGAGCCCAAGTGGGCTTCTGTTCCTCGATGTGGAACAGGTGGCTCTGTTGGTAAAATTTTTCAAGCTGTACGCTTACGATTATGTGCATTTCTGTATGTATATTAAAATTCAATGGGGGGGGGGAGGAGCCAAGATGGCAGAACAGCATGGAAGTTTTTTGTGCATCTCGCGTCCATGAAACGCAGCCAGACCAACACTACACCATCCTACACACCTAGAAAACTGATTGGAGGGTTCACACAACAATCTGCACAACCTGAGAACCACAGAATTCAACAGGGACGCGGCACAGAGAGGTGAATTTGGGGAGCGAGAAGCCGTGAAAGGTAGGGAACTGCTTTTGCCGGCGGAGAGAGGATGGAGAGTGGGGAGCGGGGCAGAATATGGGAAAAGCACCCCTCCCCAAAAGCAGCTGGAGAGAAAGTGGAAAATTGGAAACAGCCGCAGGGACTAAACTAAAAAGGGAGAAAGGAGAAAGGAGAGGGTTTAAACTCCATTAAGACTGGAAACAAGGGGAGCACAAAGGCTGCAACCCCGCAGCTCCCTACCTGGCAGTGCTCTGGTGGGAAGGGCGAATCCCCAGGAGCAGAGTGGCGTCCGGGAGGTTCTCAGGCCACACGGGGAGAAACGGTTCCACTGCTGGAGGGACATTTGGTGGAGACCGTTGAAGCCACCTGGTCCCAGCAGGCCCTGGAAGGCGGCCACATTCGCTGGTGCTGGGACAAGGTCCTTAAGGCTGAAGCCTGGTGCCAGATGTGTGTTGCCTGAAATGCTGCTGCTACACTGTCTCGTGAACTTTTTCTGGGGCGGGTGGCACCTGGCCGCAGTCTTGGGGCACCGGCAGCAGCAGGGTCCTGCAAGCGTTCCTGGGTGCAGCTGACACTCGGTCATTGCTCATTCGGCCATTGCTCGGTAACACCCTCCCGCAGAGGGGCGGAACCAGTCAAAGCTGCAGTCCTTCGGAAGTAAGGGGCTGGGGAAAACAGCTGCATCTGAGACAGAACTCGGGAGAGAGGTGCGGCCTGGGACCTGGTCACGAAGAGTAAAGAAGCAGGGAGTTGACAAGAGCTGAAGACAGAGGATGGGTGTGCGATTGCTGATTCGGGAGAACAGACTGGGCAGCTGGGTGGCGCCATTTTTACCATTCCCACGCATGCGCATACGCACCTTCGAGCACCTCAACAATCCACCCCAGTAGGCTAGCAGCGCCATCTAGTGGAGAGCGGAGCCGTTACACTCAACCCCGCCCAACTGGGCCAACTTCCCTCTTCAAGAACACAAGTCTCACCGCGGGCTTAGTTTACGGACTATAAAGCGCTACATACACTGACTTCTAGGGGAAAACGAAGCAATTTCAGTCCTACTTCAATCTGTTAGCAGGTTCATCTGTTCAATTTTCTTTCTTTTTTTTTCTTTTTTCTTTTTCTCTTTTACAATACTTTTTCTTGAATACAGAAAGAGAAAACATTCATTTTTAATTTCAATTTTGATCAAAATATTTTTCTTTAATTTTTATTACTATATTTTTTACTTTTGTGTAAATTTTTTCAAGTTCTATTTTACTTCCATCATTTTTTTTAGTCTACCTCAGTGTATTCACCTTTTCAAATTTTCAAACAATTTCCTTCTTTTTCTTTCTTTTTTCTTTTCTCTTTTTGGTTTCTTTTCTTTTTCTTGAATGCAGAAAGAGAAAAACTTCATTTTTACTTTCAGTTTCTATTAAAAATATTTTTCTTTAATTTGTATTACTATATTTTTTGCTTTTATGTAAATTTTTTCAAATTCTATTTTACTTCCATCATTTTATTTTAGTCTACTACAGTGTATTCATTTTTTTCAAATTTTCAAATGATTTCTGTTTTTAATTTTTTATCTTTTTTATCTTTTTTTATCTTTTTCATTTCTTTTCTTTTTTCTAAAATACAGAAAAAGAAAGAATTTATATTTATTTTTAATTTTTATTAAAATATTTTAATTTTTTTCTACTATATTCTTTACTTTTGTGTATATTTTTTCAAATTCTATTTTACCCCATCATCTCATTTTAGTCTACTACAGTGTATTCATTTTTTCAAATTCTCAAAGGATTTCCTTTTTTTTCTCTCCCCCTGCTTTTTTTCTCTAATCCGTCAAACCACTTTCAACACCCAGACCAAAACACACGTAGGACTTAGCATCATCTATTCGATTTGTGTGTGTATGTGTGTTTTAATCTTTAATTTTAATATTTTTTTAATTTCAATTTTTTTTAATTTCAATTTTTCTACCTCATTAATTCCTTTTCTCCCTTCAAAATGACAAAACAAAAGAATTCACCCCAAAAGAAAGAGCACGAAGAAACGACGGCCAGGGATTCCACCAATACAGATACAAGCAAGATGTCTGAACCAGAATTTAGAATCATGATAAGAAGAATACTAGCTGGAGTCGAAAGTAGGTTAGAATCCCTTTCTGCAGAGATAAAAGAAGTGAAAAAAATAGCCAGAATGAAATAAAAAATGCTATAACTGAGCTGCAATCATAGAGAAATGCAATGGCAGCAAGGATGGATGAGGCAGAACAGAGAATCAGCGATATAGAGGACAAACTTAGAGAATAACAAGGCAGAAAAAAAGGGAGATTAAGGCAAAAGAGCCCAATTTAAGAATTAGAGAAATCAGTGACTCATTAAAAAGGAACAACATCAGAATCATAGGGGTCCCAGAAGAGGAAGAGAGAGAGAAATAGGGGTAGAAGGGTTACATGAGCAAATTATAGCAGAAAACTTCCTTAACCTGGGGGAAGACACAGACATCAAAATCCAGGAAGCACAGAGGACCCCCATTAGATTCAACAAAAACCGACCATCAACAAGGCATATCATAGTCAAATTCACAAAATACTCAGGCAAGGAGAGAATCATGAAAGCAGCAAGGGAAAAAAAAGTTCCTAACCTACAAGGGAAGACGGATCAGGTGTGCAGCAGACCTATCCACAGAAACGTGGCAGGCCAGAAAGGAGTGGTGGGATATATTCAGTGTGCTGAATCAGAAAAACATGCAGCTAAGAATTCTTTATCCAGCGAGGCTGTCATTCAAAATAGAAGGAGAGATAAAACATTTCCCAGACAAACAAAAATTAAAGGAGTTTGTGACCACTAAACCAGCCCTGCAAGAAATTTTAAGGGGGACTCTCTGAGGGGAGAAAAGATGAAAAAAAAAAAAAAAGAAAAGAAACTAATAATAAAGACCAAAAGCAACAAAGACTAGAAAGGACCAGAGAACACCACCAGAAACTCCAACTCTACAAGCATCATAATGGCAATAAATTCATATCTTTCAGTACTCACTCTAAAGGTCAATGGACTCAATGCTCCAAACAAAAGACACAGGGTAACAGGATGGATAAGAAAACAAGACCCATCTATATGCAGTTTACAAGAGACCCACTTTAGACCTAAAGACACCTTCAGATAGAAAGTAAGGGGATGGAGAACCATCTATCATGCTAATGGTCAACAAAAGAAAGCCAGAGTAGCCATACTTATATCATACCATCTAGACTTTAAAATAAAGACTGTGTCAAGAGATGCAGAAGGGCATTATATCATAATTAAGGGGTCTATCCACCAAGAAGACCTAACAATTGTAAACATTTATGTGCCAAATGTGGAAACACCCAAATGATATAGGTCAATTAATCATAACATAAAGAAACTCATTGATAGTAATACCATAATAGTAGGAGACTTCAACACCCCACTCACAGCTATGGACAGATCATCTAATCCAAAAATCAACAAGGAAACAATGGCTTTGAATGACACACTGGACCCGATGGACTTAACAGATATATTCAGAACATTTCATCCTAAAGCAGCAGAATATACATTCTCCTCCAGTGCACATGGAACGTTCCCCAGAATAAACCATATACTGGGACACAAATCAGCCCTAAGTAAGTACAAAAAGATGGAGAGCCTACCATGCATATTTTCAGACCACAATGCTATGAAACTCGAAATCAACCACCAGAAAAATTTGGAAAGGTAACAAATACTTGGAGACTGAAGAACATCCTACAAGAATGAGTGGGATAACCAAGCAGTTAAAGAGAAAATTAAAGAGTATATGGAAGTCAATGTAAGTGATAACACCACAACCCAAAACCTCTGGGACGCAGCAAAGGGGGTCATAAGAGGAAAGTATATAGCAATCCAGGCCTTCCTAAAGAAGGAAGAAAGATCTCAGATACACAACCTCACCTTCCGCCTTAAGGAGCTGGAAAAAGAACAGCAAATAAAACCCCAAACCAGCAGAAGACAGGAAATAACAAAGATTCGAGCAGAAATTAATGCTATCGAAACCAAAAAAACCAGTAGAACAGATCAATGAAACCAGACGCTGGTTCTTTGAAAGAATTAACAAAATTGATAAACCACTAGCCAGTTTGATCAAAAAGAAAAAGGAAAGGACCCAAATAAATAAAATCAAGAATGAAAGGGGAGAGATCACAACCAACACAACAGAAATAAAAACAATAATAAGAGAATATTATGAGCAATTATATGCCAATAAAATGGGTAATCTGGAAGAAATGGAAAATTCCTAGAAACATATACACTACCAAAACTGAAACAGGAAGAAATAGAAAATTTGAACAGACCCATAACCAGTAAGGAAATCGAATTAGTAATCAAAAATCTGCAAAAAAACAAGAGTCCACGGCCAGATGGCTTTCCAGGGGAATTCTACCAAACATTTAAGGAAGAGTTAACACCTATTCTCTTGAAACTATTCCAAAAAATAGAAATGGAAGGGAAAATTCCAAACTCTTTCTATGAAGCCAGCATTACCTTGATCCCAAAACTAGACAGAGACCCCACTAAAAAGGAGAACTATAGACCAATTTCCCTGATGAACATGGATGCAAAAATCCTCAACAAGATATTAGTCAACCGGATCCAACAATACATTAAAAAAATTATTCACCACAACCAAGCGGGATTTATACCTGGGATGCCGGGCTGGTTCAATATCTGCAAAACAATTAACCTGATTCATCACACCAATAAAAGAAAGGACAAGAACCATATGATCCTCTCCATACATGCAGAGAAAGAATTTGACAAAATACAACATACTTTCTTGATAAAAACCCTCAAGAAAGTAGGGATAGAAGGATCATACCTCAAGATCATAAAAGCCATATATGAATGACCCAATGCTAATATCATCCTGAATGTTGAAAAACTGAGAGCTTTCCCCCTAAGGTCAGGAACAAGACAGGGATGTCCACTCTCGCCACTGTTAGTCAACATAGTATTGGAAGCCTTAGCCTCTGCAATCCAACAACACAAAGAAATAAAAGGCATTAAAATCGGCCAGGAGGAGGTCAAACTTTCACTCTTTACAGACGACATGATACTGTATATGGAAAACCCAAAAGATTCCGCCAAAAAACTGCCAGAATTGATTCATGAATTCAGCAAAGTTGCAGGATATAAAATCAATGCACAGAAATCAGTTGCATTCCTATACACCAACAATGAAGCGACAGAAAGAGAAATCAAGGAATCGATCCCATTTACAGTTGTACAAAAAACCATAAAATACCTAGGAATAAATCTAACCAAAGAGGTGAAAAATCTAGACACTGAAAACTATAGAAAGCTTATGAAAGAAATTGAAGAAGACACCAAAAAATGGAAAAAGATTCCATGCTCCTGGATAGGAAGAACAAATATTGTTAAAATGTCGATACTACCCAAAGCAATCTACATATTCAATGCAATCCCTATCAAAATAACACCAGCATTTTTCACAGAGCTAGAACAAATAATCCTAAGATTTGTATGGAACCAGAAAAGACCCCAAATAGCCAAAGCAATCTTGAAAAAGAAAACCAAAGCAGGAGGCATCACAATCCCAGACTTCAAGCTATACTACAAAGCTGTAATCATCAAGACAGTGTGGTAGTGGCACAAGAACAGACACTCAGATCAATGAAACAGAATAGAGAACCCAGAAATGGACCCGCAAACGTATGGCCAACTAATCTTTGACAAAGCAGGAAAGAATACCCAATGGAATAAAGACAGTCTCTTCAGCAAGTGGTGCTGGGAAAACTGGACAGCGACATGCAGAAGAATGAACCTGGACCACTTTCTTACACCAGACACAAAAATAAACTCAAAATGGATGAAAGACCTCACTGTAAGACAGGAAGCCATCAGAATCCTTGAGGAGAAAGCAGGCAAAAACCTCTTTGATCTTGGCCACAGCAACTTCTTACTCCACACGTCTCTGGAGACAAGGGAAATAAAAGCAAAAATGAACTCCTGGGACTTCATGAAAATTAAAAACCTTCTGCACAGCGAAGGAAACAATCAGCAAAACTAAAAGGCAACCGACAGAATGGGAGAAGATATTTGCAAATGACATATCAGATAAAGGGTTAGTATCCAAAATCTATACAAAACTTATCAAACTCAGCACCCAAAAAACAAATAATTCAGTGAAGCAATGGGCAAAAGACATGAATAGACACTTCTCCAAAGAAGACATCCAGCTGGCCAACCGACACATGAAAAAAATGCTCCACATCACTCATCATCACGGAAATACAAATCAAAACCACAATGAGATACCACCTTACACCTGTCAGAATGGCTAACATTCACAACTCAGGCAACAACAGATGCTGGCGAGGATGCGGAGAAAGAGGATCTCTTTTGCACTGCTGGTGAGAATGCAAAGTGTTGCAGCCACTCTGGAAAACAGTAGGGAGGTTCCTCAAAAAACTAAAAATAGAACTACCCTACGACACAGCAATTGCATGACTAGGCATTTATCCACAGGATACAGGTGTGCTGTTTTGAAGGGACACCCACACCCTGGTACTATCGACAATAGCCAAAGTATGGAAAGAGCCCAAATGTCCATCGTGGATGAATGGATAAAGAAGAAGTGATATATACATACAATGGAGTATTACTCAGCAATCAAAAAGAATGAAACCTTGCCATTTGCAACTATGTGGATGGAACTGGAGGGTATTATGTATGCTAAGTGAAATTAGTCAGAAAAAGACCAATACCATATGATTTCACTGATAAGAGGACTTTAAGAGACAGAACAGATGAACATAAGGGAAGGGAAACAAAAATAATATAAAAACAGGGAGGGGGACAAAACAGAAGAGACTCATAAATATGGAGAACAAACTGAGGATTACAGGAGGGGGGGTGGGAGGGGGGATGGGCTAAATGGGTAAGGGGCACTAAGGAATCTACTCCTGAAATCATTGTTGCAGAATATGCTAACTAATTTGGATGTAAATTTTAAAAAATAAAGCATAGGGGCGCCTGGGTGGCGCAGTCGGTTAAGCGTCTGACTTCAGCCAGGTCAGGATCTCGCGGTCCGTGAGTTCGAGCCCCGCGTCGGGCTCTGGGCTGATGGCTCGGAGCCTGGAGCCTGTTTCCGATTCTGTGTCTCCCTCTCTCTCTGCCCCTCCCCCGTTCATGCTCTGTCTCTCTCTGTCCCAAAAACAAATAAACGTTGAAAAAAAAAAGTTAAAAAAAATAAATAAATAAAGCATAAAATCAAATTATAAAAAAAGAAACATGGAAAGCCTACTTCACAATAAAAAAATTCAATAAAACAATTTTTTAAAAAGAAAATAGGATTTCCAAATTGCAAAAATCACATAGCTATGGATATTGTCTCTGTCAGTATCATACCGCTTGGGGTAGGACGGCTGGCTTGTTAGGGTCCATACATTTTTTTTTTCCTAATTAATTATTTTTATTTCTAAAAGTTTTGATTTCAATTCCAGTTAATTAACATACTGTCGCATTCGTTTCAGGTATACAATATAGGGACTCAACAATTTTATACATCACCTGATACCCATCATGTCATGTGCCCTCCTTAATCCCCACCCCTATTTCGCCCAACTCCCCACCCCCTCCCTTCTGGTAACCACAGTCTGTTGTGTATAATTAAGAGTCTGTTTCTTGGTTTGCCTCTCTCTCTCTTTTCCCTTTGCTCCCTTGTTTTGTTTCTTAAACGGCACATATGAGTGAAATCATACAGTATTATTCTTTCTCTGGCTGACTTATTTTACTTAGCATGATATTCTCTAGATCCATCCATGCTGTTGCAAATGGCAAGATCTCATTCTTTTTTTGTTTGTTTCGGCTGAATACCACACACACACACACATCGTATCTTCTTTATCCATTCATCAATCAATGGTTATTTGGGCTGCTTCCACGTCTCCGCCGTTGTAAATAATGCTGCTATCCACACAGGGGTGCATGTATCCCTTTGAGTCAGTATTTTTGCATCCTGTGGGTAAATACCTAGTAGCGAAATTGCTAGATCGTAGGGTAGTTCTACCTTTCACTTTCTGACGAACCTCCAAACTGTTTCCCGCAGTGGCTGCACCTTTTCGCATTCCCACCAACGGTGCACAAGGGTTCCTTTTTCTCCGCCTCCTCACCAACACCTGTTGTTTCTTGTGTTGTCGTTTTTAGCCATTCTGAGAGGTGTGTAGTTATAGTTCAGTGTGGTTTTGAGTTGTATTTCCCCGGGGGAAATGTCTCTTCACGTCTTCTGCCCATTGTTTAATTGGACTATCTGGTTTTCGAGCGTGGAGTTTTATGTTTGAATATGTCATTTGCAAATATCTTGCCCCATTCTATGGGTTTCCTCTCAGCTTTGTTGATTGTTTCCTTTGCTGTGTGGAAGCTTTTTATTTTGATGCTGTCCCAAATAGTTTATTTTTGTTATTTCCCTTGCCTCAGGAGACATATCTAGAAAAGGGTTGTTGTGGTCAATGTCAAAGAGATTACTGCCTGTGTTGTCTTATAGGACTTTTATGGTTTCCTGTCTCACATTTAGATCATTTATTTAGACCATGCAGGAGTGGCGAAGGGGGAGAGAGAGCAAGAGAGAGAGAGCGAATCCCAAGCAGGCTCTGAACTGTCAGCACAGAGCCTGCCTGGGGGCCTTGACGTGGGGCTCGATCCCATGAACCGCAAGATCATGACCTGAGCTGAAATCAAGAGTCAGGCACTTAACTGAGCCACACAGGTGCCCCCATTTTGAATTTATTTTTGTGTATCGTGTAAGAGAGTGGCCCAGTTTCTTTCTTTTTTTTTTTTAATTTTTTTTCAACGTTTATTTATTTTTGGGGGGACAGAGAGAGACAGAGCATGAACAGGGGAGGGGCAGAGAGAGAGGGAGACACAGAATCAGAAACAGGCTCCAGGCTCCGAACCATCAGCCCAGAGCCCGACGCGGGGCTCGAACTCACGGACTGCGAGATCGTGACCTGGCTGAAGTCGGACGCTTAACCGACTGCGCCACCCAGGCGCCCCCAGTTTCTTTCTTTTACATGTTCCTGTCCAGTTTTCCCAACACCGTTTGTTAAAGAGACTGTCCTTTTCCCATTGGATGTTCTTTCTTGTTTTGTCAAAGATTAATTGACCATATAGTTGTGGGTTTTCTGGGTTTTCTATTCTGTTCTATTGATCTATGGGTCTATTTTTGTGCCAGTACCATACTGTTTCGATTACTACAGCTTTATAATAAAACTTGAAGTCCACAATTGTGATGCGTCCAGCTTTGCTTTTCATTTCCAAGATGGCTTTGGCCATTCAGGGTCTTTGTGGTTCCATACAAATTTTAGAATTATTTTTTCTAGCTCTGTGAAAACTGCCCTTGGTATTTTGACAGGGATTGCATTTAATGCGTAGAGTGCTTTGGGTGCTATACATATTTGAACAATATTTGTTCTTCCTATCCATGAGTGTGGAATGTGTTTCCATTTCTTCGTGCCATCTTCGATTTCTGTCATGGGTCCATGCCTTTTCTTAGTAGAGTCATTCAGTTCAATTAAACAGAACTTAGAACATCCTTGAGGGGACTAGTTGCTTTGTGGTGATAAGTACAGGTTGTTCGGGGGAGAGGGAAGATGTCACACTTGACCTTCTCATGCCTGTGTCCCCAAGAATGCAGAATCCCAGGTCTGGAGAGGAGAGAGAGCTGTGTGGCCTGGGCACTCACCACCCCCTCCCCCTTGCCCTCCTCCCAGCCTGGGCTGTTCCCCCAGGAACCACCCTTCAGAGCCCTGTGCTCTGCCATCCACGCTCCAAGGGACACCTGCAAAATGCAAGATTTTGCCAAGTTTAAGAGAAATAGGAATGTCAGAGACTAACAAGACAGAGGTGTGCACTGCTGAAGTAAACCATCCCCTGAAATCCAGCATGGTGAGGTCATGAGGTCAAGTGTGACATCTTCCCTCTCCTACTTTACAGAATTCACCAGAGGTTGGCTTTTTTCCCTTCCTCCTCCTCCCCCCTCCCTCCCTCCCTCTCTCTCTCACTCTTTCCTCTTCTCCTCCCCTGGCTGACAAAATGAAGGGGGCAGGAGACCCCCAAGCTGTGCTAAAAGCGATATCATTCTAAAGAAACCTGGGTCTTTCTTCCTTCTAAGTTTTCTTTGCTGATATTTGCTTGGCATTGTCCTAGTCCTTGGTGAAGTTCTTTTGGAAACTTCAGGAGTTTTCAGTTTACGAAAGGAAAAGAAAGAGAAGTGATTGCCCTGAGGCTTGAGGGTAATAAGATTCAAAGTAAGAGAAATGGTGGCTTGGAAAGTAAAAGGGGAAATGTTGGAGGTATTTTCTTTAAAAAAAAAACAGATTTTTAACGTTTTATTATATTTTTTGAGGGACGGAGTCAGAGCACGAGCAGGGGAGGGGCAGAAAGAGAAGGAGACACGGCATCCAAAGCAGGCTCCAGGCTCCGAGCTGTCAGCACGGAGCCCAACACGGGGCTCGAACTCAGGAACCGCAAGATCATGACCTGAGTTGAAGTCAGCCGCTCAACCGACTGAGCCCCCCAGGTGCCCCTGGAGATATTTTCTCCTCTAAACTTCTTAAAACTCAAGAATAACATGCACAAAGGAAAGCGTACCAAGTCAGAAGTATGTGGTTCGAGAAATTGTCTGTCACCATCACCCAAATAGACTGTTACCACCGTGAACCCCCTTGACCTTCTTCACAATCGTGTCTAGACCTTTCGATATCATAGATTAGTTACGCCCTGTTGTAAAAATGGCATCATACAGAATGTATTACTGTGTGACTGGCTTTTTTTTTTTTTTTTTTTTTTTTTTGGCTCAGCATGACACTAGAGGGATTCATCGGTATTGGTAAGTATGGCGATGCTCTGTTCCCTTTTATTACCGTAAAAAGAACACATTTTTAACAAGCATCTTTGGTGATCTCAAGACAAGCAGTCCCAGGCCTCACTTTGTAGCCTACCGCCCCAGACCCGTCAACACAAACACACGGCCACTCTGTTCACTCCCTCAGTGTTCGAGTCACAAGTGCAGAAACACACATGACGGTCCCTCAAAACCCAGAGCCAGGTTCAGCTTTCAAGTTAACTGGGGTTAGGAACAGTTTGGTGACCCCCTGAGTATAGCATCTAAAGTGGTGCCACAGACAGACTGCAGTTCAAAAGTGACATTTCCCTGCGTGGCTTTAGCAATATCGAAATCCTGGAAGAAAGAAACGCTGTGTGTATGTGTGTGTCTATGCGGACATGAGTGCGGTATGGGCTGTAACTGTGTTCCCCCCAGATCCACATGCTGAAGTTCTAACCCAGGGTGCTTCAGAATGTGGCTCTATTTGGAGATAGGGTCTTTATTTTTAAAAAAATTTTTTTTCATTCAACGTTTATTTATTTTTGGGACAGAGAGAGACAGAGCATGAATGGGGGAGGGGCAGAGAGAGAGGGAGACACAGAACCGGAAACAGGCTCCAGGCTCTGAGCCATCAGCCCAGAGCCCGACGCGGGGCTCGAACTCACGGACCGCGAGATCGTGACCTGGCTGAAGTCGGACGCTTAACCGACTGCGCCACCCAGGCGCCCCGGAGATAGGGTCTTTAAACGGCTAATAAAGTTAAAATGAGGTCGTGAGGGTGGACCCTGCTGGTGAGGACCCAGATGTGTACAAAGGGAGGGCAGTGCGAAGACACAGGGTGAAGGCAGCCATCTGCAAGCCGAGAACAGAGACCTCAGGAGAAGCCAACCCTGATGTTGATCTTGACCTTGATCTTGGACTTCTGGTATCCAGAACTATGAGGAAATAAACGTCTGCTGTTGAAGCCACCTGATCTGTGGTACTTTGTTATGGCCGCCCAGCAAACCAATACTGTGTGTGTGTGTGTGTGTGTGTGTGTGTGTGTGTGTAATTGAAGGGCCGTGTGTAGGAAGGGGCATGAACAGGGTGCCCATACTCCCACGATCCCAGCCCACCCCTGCCATCTGTTTGGACACCCAGCCCCCACTGTGACCCCACCTCCCCTCTTCCTTCCTCCCCTGACCACCCCCCCACCCCCCCTCCCCACCCCCGCTGCCTGGATTGGGCTGGCTGAGTTGTGCCAAACTGAGTGGCAGCTGGAAACAGACGCTGGCCCGGGCAGCCTCCCTGGGGGAGGTGGGAGGGGGGAGAGAACAATCGTGAAATGGCAGGAAAACACTTCTCCCTGGCAGCTCAGAGCGGGTGGGGGGGGTGGGGTGATTAAAAAGCAGGCTTTGGGGGAACAAAAGAGGGTTCGTGCAATGTGACTCGTTTCAAAAAAAAGGAAACAAACCCGGTGCCTTTTCTTCACCATCTAAACCCTTTGACAAATCCAGTCGAATAACATAATTGGTATCCGAATTCCCAGTCCCTTAGAGGACAGCCAGTGAGGGAGGGCAAGTGCGTGACTCACAATAGATGTGGTCAACATTTGATGTGTAGGAGAGAGAAGCCAGGAGCAGGAGGAAAGCTTGTCTTTCCCCTTTGGGTGTCTTAGTTCTTTCTGTATATTGTGATAAACCGCTCAGGTGCTTGAGCATGAGTTTGTGGCTTTGCAGGACGTTTTGGGAAGTGGTCCCCTTAGCTGTTGGCTGTCCCTGAGGTCACAGCATGAGCCCACTCTCTTCAGAAGTAGATGTGGCTGTTGTGTAAAGAACCACCCCCCCCCGGACGCCCCCGCAAAGGGCTCAGCCACTTGGGTTTGGGAAGCACTGAATCATTGCCTTTGTATCCTGCTTGAGGGTTGGCTTTGGGCAGATAGAAATCTCTGCAAACTTAGGAATTGCTGCATAGGAGTAGGTCCCTTTGAAGTTGGTGGTGCCATCGTCTGAGCTCCCGCAACCTTGGCATCATCCACATTCCACGGCCGACGCACGGGACAATTTCTATACTGTTTGTGGGTGCATTCTGGGAGGGTTCAAGGAACAGAAAGACCTTTGGAAAATAGTTATGTGTTTTGAATTGGTGCCCAGGCCCCAAAACCGACGGCCTAATGCTGATGGGGGCGTGGAGCGAGAGGAATTCTACAAAACTAAACAAACATCTGTACCGCGATCCGGCTGTGATGCTCCTTGGTGTTTATCCAAATGCGGTGAGAACTTATGTCCGCACAAAAACCTGCACACAGATGTTTATAATAGTTTTATTCATAACTGCAGCCTTGGAAGCAACCAAGATACCGGATGAATGGATAAATTGTGGTCTGTCCGGACAATGGATTATTATTCAGCACTGAAAAGAAATGAACTATCTTTGAAAAGCTAGGAAAGGATATAGAGAACCTTTGAATACATATTGCAGAGTGAAAGAAGCCAATCTGAACACGCGACATATTGTATGATTCCAACTATGTGACATTCTGGAAAAGGCAAAAACTATGGAGACAGTACAAAGATTAGTGGTCCACCAGGGGTTGAGGGGAAGTAGGCAGCACACAGAGAATTTTGGGGTCAACAAAACTACTCTGTATGATACTATAATGATGGATACGTGTCATTATACATTTATCAAATCCGTAGAACACACAACACAGAGGGCGAGCCCTAATGTAAACTATGGGCTTGGGTGATGACAATGTGTCGATCAGGTGGGTAACAGGTGCACCGCTCAGGAGGGGGGGAGGCTGTGCATGTGCAGGGGAGGAGGTAGATGGCAGTTCTCTGTACTTTCTGCTCAACTTTGCCATGAACCTAAAACTCTTACAAAAATAAAGTCGATTTGACATTAAGAGAAGAGGCAGGAGAAACCACCAGTATGGAAAGAAATGGCAGACTGGTTTTAGTTGTGCTGGGGAATAGGGAGCGTAGTTGTGAGCTGGAGCAGAAGGGGTACAGCAGATGTCTCCGTCCCATGGTGAAGGCCGAGACGGTCCAGGCTGGTGGCATTGGCAGATAGCTGTCATCAGCAAGACAGGGTCCCTCGAAGTAGAGATGATATTAGTGTGCTTGGATAAGGAGATCACCCAGGGAGACTGTGGGGAGCCCACTCCTAAGTGAATGAAACACCGTGACGACTCAGGAAGGCGGTCGAAGATGCTGTGTGAATGAGGCAGTGCGTAAGCCTGTCAAATTTGGGTCTGTGGCCTGATTCTGAGGTTACAGACTGCTGGAGCCCGGCGGATGGTGGCATTTTCATGAAGAGAAGGAAAAGAGCCACGGCGAAGGGAAAAGGAAACCGAGAGCCAGAAACATGAATGGAATCGGGTCCCTAGAGAAAGCCACAGTGGGGAGTAGAGAAGAGAGGTCCGCGAAAAGTGAGGACAGAGGCAGGAGAATAGCATGGAGGAAATCTATTTTAAGTCTATAGTCTTAGAAGTTCTGAAAATAATAATAGATTTTATTAGTTGAAGGATTGGGTTCTCAAAGCAACCCTGTGAAATAAGTGAGAAAGCTAATACTGCATTTCATCAAATGTTACGAGGCCAATAATTTAAGATGCACATTATTTTTAGCAGTAAAAATAGGAAAAAATTGCCAGTTGAACTTTGACCCTGTTTTGCTTTTCCTATTGCTGCACAGCCAAAATGCAAACTACCTCAAAACTCAGCGGCTTAACACAATCATCATGTGATGGTATCTCACGGTTCTGTGGGTTGCCTAGCCTCATCTGGGTAGCTCTCCTTCGGGGTCTCTCATGTGGTGCCGCTGGGGTCAGGGGTCAGCTGGGGGCTGGAGGCCTCTGACATTGGATGGGCTGGACATCCAAGATGGCTCCCTCACACGCCTGGGAGTTGAGGGGGCTGATGGCAGGAAGTTCAGCAGAGCCGTTGGCTAGAACGCTGCAACCGGCCTCCACATGTGAGTTGGACTTTGTCGCAGCATGGTGACTGTGTTTCCAGAAGGAGTGCCCCAAGAGTGAGTATTTGGAAAGGAAGAAGTTGTAGGCTTCTTATAATGTCGCCTCAGAAATCCCGGAGCAACGTTTCCACTCCCTTCTATTGGTGACGCCCAGATTCAAGAGGGAGAAATTAGACTCCCCTCTTGCTGCGAGAAACAGCATGCACGCATAAGGACAAAGGACTTGGCTGTCCCTGACTACCATAGGCACTACCTTAAGGGTTGACCCACAGGATATGCACGTGGGTCCTTGCAGCCTCTCATTGCTCACATCTTGCATCTACTCAAAAGGATTTGGTAATTTCTCCCACTTTCCATTGCGGTGTTGGCGGAAGAGAGCCAAGGCTTTTGCATAAATCTCAGTACAAAATGTAGCACAGCTTCATCCACTGTGGGCATCTTCATTTCCTAGAGTCTGTAAAGCGCTTGGTTGTTGCTTCGCACGCAAATAGAGAATTTTGAACACTCGTGCAATGTTGGGATTGCTGCACGTACCAGTCCAGGTTCAATTAGGAGAGCAAAACCAGTGAGGAAGCATGGCAGAAGACCTTTCACGGTTCTGGGAGACATTGAGGAAGGAAGGGTCCAGAAAGGGTAGCAGTATCAGAGAAGATTCTGTAGCCAGCCCACCTGAAATGCCAGCACGGAGGCACAAGTCAGAGCTTTTAGGTCACCACAGATGGGAGCCAGTGGAGAAGTCTGCAGGAAGCTATCGCCTCTGCATAGTTATTGCATCTGCCGCTGAATGGCGGACTACGGCCACTGTTGGTCAGCAAGGTCAGTAGCAGGAATAAAAACCATGAATGGAGCTGAGCAAACAAAGATCTGGGATCTGTCGGCCCTTCTGTAGCTACCTTTCGTTGCATCTGACCACAAGGACCATCCAACAGTAATGGCGGCTGCTTCATTTCCGCTTCACAAATCCCCTGCAGATTCCGCTTTCGGACATTTCTAACCTGAAACCTCACAGCGCTAGAGATTCTAGGACACATCCTTCTCACTTAGTGTGATTCAGCCCACTGCTGCCTACACTAATATCCAATGCACACGCCACTCTTCTTTTCCGGGCCTTTCCCCATTCATAATGACTTTGAGTTGCAACACCGAAACCGATTGTTATCTCTCAGAAGAGTGTTTAAACGGCCACTAAATTCAATATGGGTAGCAGGGAAGGCACACCAGCTGCAGGGACCTCAAAATGTGAGAAATGTGCCTCTGTGTGAGCTATTCTTATTTCTATTACTTGCATTTGCAGGTGAGAAACAGAGAGTCTAAGCAACTTTCGAATTAGAGAAGGTGAGAGAAAAAAGATGGCAAGAACATTACAGAACATTTTATCCAAATTCTTCAATAGAGGCCAGAGACCTTAAGTGTATTGCTTATTTAACACCACTCTGCAAAGACGGAGTCAGGATATAAACCCGAGTCTTTTATTCCGGGGCCAGTGTGTTTTCCCACGTGTCATACTGACTACAAAGCACAGAACCCAAATTTGGGTCTGGCATAAAATCACATGTTTCAGATTGTCCTGATGATGACCCACATTAAGAATTGTTTTAGATCTCCACCTGATACACAATACATAAATAAATGCATAACTGAAACAAAAGCTATATGGAGCAAGGCTAACACTTCTACATACGACATATTCTAATATTTTCATATATTTTTTGGTATTCTGTTTAATATTTAAAATATGCTGGGGACTTCCAGTTCTGGCAAAGGTAGAGTAGCTTGTTTTTTGTTTTTTTGTTTTTGTTTTTGAGAGAGAGAGAGAGAGAGAGAGAGAGAGAGGAAGGGGCAGAGAGAGAGGGAGACACAGAATCGAAGCAGGCTCCAGGATCCCACCTGTCAGCACAGAGCCCGATGCAGGGCTCGAACTCACGAATCACAAGATCATGACCTGGGCCGAAGTCGGACACCCAACCAACAGCCCCCCAAGCACCCCTAGAATAGCTTGTTTCAAACCTACCTTTTTACTGAGCAAGAAGGAAAAAGCCAGAAAGAAAATGCTTTTAAGAAATTGGTTTGCTAACATTAGAGACACCGAAACAATGAGGACTTGAGGAGCCAAAACTCCAGAGAGAAAGGAAATACAGAAAGACGAGCCCTGTTTGGTGCTGTACCTTCCGTTGAGGTGATAAATTACTCCAAAAGTGAAAGCAGTGACTTGAGCCCGGGAAGCTAAGCAGAACTTATGACATACACATGAGGCTTGAGGAAAAAGTTGATGTTCAAGAATGACCAAGAAAGAGAGGCGTCAACGAACACCCCAAACTTTCACATGAGACCCTGAAGGACTACACCTAGAAATAAGAGTGAATCAGAAATAGACCAGTTCTCAAAAGGGCTAACCTTCAACTTCAGATCAGCTCAATTCTGAGTTGTTTTATAGTCGTCTGCCCTTTACCCACCTGCTTGGCCCAAGCATAACTAAGTAGAAGATAACACATTGAGCCTCAAAACATTTGCTGTACAAAATGTGGACATTCAGTTAAAAATAACCAGGCATGAGGGGCGCCTGGGTGGCGCAGTCGGTTAAGCGTCCGACTTCAGCCAGGTCACGATCTCGCGGTCCGTGGGTTCGAGCCCCGCGTCAGGCTCTGGGCTGATGGCTCAGAGCCTGGAGCCTGTTTCCGATTCTGTGTCTCCCTCTCTCTCTGCCCCTCCCCCGTTCATGCTCTGTCTCTCTCTGTCCCAAAAATAAATAAAAAAGTTGAAAAAAAAATTGTTAAAAAAAAAAAATAACCAGGCATGCAAAAATACAAGAATAGACCAAAAACCAAGAGAAAAAAATAATCACATAATAGAAATATTCCCAAAGGTGATCAAGATATTGAAATGATTTGAATCAGACTTTAACTTAACTAGGACTTAATATGTTCAAAAACTTTAAAAACCATATGGAGAATTTAGTCCAGATAAATTCAAGCTACAAAGGATAAAATGGAAATTTTATAACTAAAATTCATAATAATTAAAATTAAGGACTTCTTGAATAGGCTGGACAGAACCTTAGACAAAGCTGAAGAGAGAAACAGTGAATTGGAAGTCAAACCAGAAGAAAGTAACCAGATAGGAGTAAAAAAAGATAGGTGGATTTTAAAAATACAAGAAAGACACAAAAGTCATTTGGTTCACAGTATATATGTAAATTAAGTCACTGAAGAAGATGAGGGAATGGACTTATTTTATCCTAAGTTTATTTATTTTTAGAGAGACAGAGACAGTGCGAGCGGGGGAAGGGTAGAGAAAGACAGAGGGAGGGAGAGAGAGAATCCCAAGCAGTCTCTGTTCTGTCAACACAGAGACCGATGTGGGGCTCAAACTCACAAAACTGTGAGATCATGACCTGAGCCAAAACTGAGAGTTGGATGCTTAATTGACTGAGCCACCCAGGCACCCTGGGAACAGACTTATAAAAAATACTTGAAGAGGGGTACCTGGGTAGCTCAGTCAGTTAAGCGTCCAACTTCGGCTCAGGTCATGGTCTCGTGGTTTATGGGTTTCAGTCCCGCATCGGGCTCTGTGCTGACAGCTGGGAGCCTGGAGCCTGCTTCAGATCCTGTGTCTCTCTCTCTGCCCCTTTCCTGCTCATGCTCTGTCTCTCTCCGTCTCTCTCAAAAATAAATAAATGTTAAAAAAATTTTTTTAAATACTTTAAGAGATGATGACCAAGGATTTTTCAAACTGATGAATAACATCAGATCACAGAGTTAAGAAGCTCCATATATCCCAAGCAAGATATATATAAAGATAGCCGCACACAGGGGAATGCAATCTGGTGCAGCCACTCTGGAAAACAGTATGGAGGCTCCTCAAAAAATTAAAAATAGAACTACCCTATGACCTAGCAATTGTACTACTAGGTATTTATCCAAGGGATACAGGTGTGCTATTTCGAAGGGACACATGCACCCCAATGTTTATAGCAGCACATTGTATCAACAATAGCCAAAGTATGGAAAGAGCCCAAATTTCCATCAATGGATGAATGGGTAAAGAAGATGTGGCATATATATAGAGAGAGAGAGACAATGGAGTACTACTTGGAAATCAAAAAGAATGAAATCTTGCCATTTGCAACTACGTGGATGGAACTAGAGGGTATTATGCTAAGTGAAATTAGTCAGTCAGAGAAAGACAAATATCACACGACTTCACTCATATGAGGACTTTAAGACACTGAACAGATGACCATAAGGGAAGGGAAGCAAAAATAATATAAAAACAGAGAGACGGACAAAACATAAGAGACTCTTAAATATGGAGAACAAACAGAGGGTTACTGGAGGGGTTGTGGGAGGGGGGATAAGCTAAATTGGTAAGGGGAATTAAGGAATCTACTGAAATCATTGTTGCACCCTATGCTAACTAACTTGGATGTAAATTAAAAAAAATAAAATTAGTACTAATAATAAAAAGATAGCCACACATAGGCAAATAATACTGCTGGAATTGCTGGGGGGGGGCGGGCGGAGAAAAAAGACAAAGTCCTAAAGCACATTAAAAAAAGATAGATTTCCTTGAAAGAATCAATAGTAAGACTGACAGCTTTTTTAAATCACAAAACCAATGGAAGTAGAAGACAATGTTATTCTCAAATTGCTGAAAGAAAACACTACTAAGCTAGAATCCTATGCCCAGTGAGATTAACCTTAAAAAATAAAAGTGAAACAAATATGTTTTAAGACACACATCACACATATACATGTACTGAGCTGACCTTACACTGAAGGATGTACTACAGGGAGTCTTTAGGCAGAAAGCAAGTGGTCCCAGGTAGAGGTTAACAATGGGAAAAGAATGTACACAAATAAAAATGAACACTGACTCTAACAATAATAATAATAATGTCTTGTGGGATTTAAATACATATACAAGTAGAAATAAAATACTCAACGGGTGCCTGCATAGCTCAGTTCGTTGAGCGTCTGACACTTGATTTCAGCTCAAGTCATGATCCCACGGTCGTGGGATCAAGACCTGCACTGGGCTCCATGCTGGGTGTGGAGCCTGCTTAAGATTCTCTCTCTCTCTCTCTCTCTCTAAAAAAAAGAAAGAAAGAAAATACTCAATAACAATAGCATGAAAAGCAGAAGATGGATAAAGGTAGCTAAAATATTTTAAGGTCTCCCCATTCCAGGAAGTGACAAAATTAATAATTTATAGGAGACTTCAATAAGGGTATATATTAATTTAGGATAATCATTTTAAAAATAATAAAAGAACGTGTACCCAACAAGCTATTAGAAGAGATGGATGTTCAGCTTACACCAGGGGCTCTGGCAAATCAGTAGATAAAAAGAACCTGGTTGAAAGCTCAAGGAAGAATGTGAACAGGCAGTTCACTGAAGGAAACCTAAAAGACCAAGAAATGTATAAAGAGGTGTTCCAACCATAATAACTAGGGAAGTGTAAAGTAAAACAACCATAAAAACTCACATTACACTCAGCACATTAAGAAAAATTGGAAAACTAGGAGAAAAAGAAGGTAAGAGAGTAAAGAAAAATAAATATGAAAAGGTGAAACAAAAATTGGAAAGTAATAAGCTTAATCCCAAGCATGTCAGCAATTACATTAAATATAAAAACACTAGATACTTCAATTAAAAAAATAAAGATTGGGTCAGCTTGGGTTTTAGAAAAAAACAACAACTATGCACTGCTTATAAGGAATCTTACTCTAATTAGCAGCTTGGATGCTCCCCTCATAAGCTGAGTGGGGGTTCTGGCTGCCTGGCCCCCAGAGCTCTTTTTTTCCTGGCCCTTTTCTAAGCCTTGCCCTCCGTCGCCTGTGGATTCTCTGCTCCCCTATTGTATTTCCGGTAAATCCACTTTTTAACTTAAGGTAGCCAGACTTGTTTTCTATTGGTTCAGTAAAGAGCTCTGATTAATGCCTTTCCAGAACTCTGGCCTTTGAGTCCCAGGCTGATCGATACATACCCCTCACCCCATCCAGAGAGAAGAATGTGCCAGTTTTCAGTTCTTCTCATTCTCGCAGGAGAAAATGGAAGGGGTAGTCAGGGGATGCCCCCTAACTGGAGAACCCTTATTAATGATCATTGAGACCTCTCAGGTTTGACGTTCAGATTTTTTAAAATAAAAAAGTACTCATCATTTTATCCCCCAGAAGGTTTTGTTTTGCTTCAGTGCACCCTCAACAGGATGCCTACCGCCCATTTCCCTGTTTCCCGGAAAGCGTTTCCTCTGGTTCTGAGGCACTCCGCTCTCAGTGTCCCTGCTCGCAACACTTTGTCCCGCAGCATCTTATTTGACGTTTTCCTCACTTCTTTGGTTTTGAACCAAAGACATTTCCAGCTCCAGTTCCAAACCAAGATGTTCCTATCGCACAATACCACAAGCTCCCTGCTTCTCCCGTGAGCATGGTCCCTGATGCTGCTGGAGGGGCCAGGGCTTGGGGGGTGGGATGGGGTAACTGTTAATTGACACATTGCAAATGGATGGTTTGCGGACGGCAAACAACAGCCAGCAGTGATGTTTCACTTGGACGGAACCATTCTTTTTCTTTTTTTAAAACAACTTGGCAAGCAATTTAAAAGCAGGAGGTTTCGCATGAAAGGAAAATCCAGATTTCTGGCGTTGTCCCGAACCACAGGCTGCGACAGCACAAGAGCCCGCATCCCACAGAGCACAGTGGAGCCCCGCATTGCCAGTTTGCCCCAGTCCTCAGCTGTCCCTGTTGTCGCCCTGGCACTGAGGCTGAAGGTCGCCGGTGTCCACCTGCCGCTTCTGTTGTTCTCCCTGAATAAGAGGTAGAAAAGGCCACTTGTTGGAAGAAAAATGGAACGGGGCACATGAGCGGGGCCACCTAACAGCTGCAGAGTCTGCCCTGCACAAAGGGCATGAAACAGAGCTGATAGAGCCCCCCCTTGGCTTGCCAGCCACGCCCCGGGCACCGAGCTGCATCAGCCCCGAGGGGCCGTCCTGTTCTCATTTGTTCAAAGCCTTCCTTACAGGCCAGCAGGGTCGGGGCACAGTGTAGACGCAATGCGTGTCTGCGTTGAAATAGTAAAATTCCGCCTGCTCTACTTAACGGGTGCTGCCCGGCCAGCTCCTGTAGACATTTGGATTTGCAGTTCTCGTTTTATTCTCATTATTCCTACTGCTTCCTACGCCACCGTGATCCTGGATTTTCAGGACGACCTAGAATATGAGGAGGGTTTTCCCAACCAGGGACTGACAAGATGATGCCTTTTCTCTTATTACAAATACTCTAAGCCGACTTTTGGGCTTCCCTCACCCTGTTCTGTTTACCCACCGGGTCACTCGTACATCAGCAAGATCCATGCACCTGCCCGTGTCTCCCAGCTGAAGTGACCTCACCATCCGCTACACCCAGCCAGATTATGTCCACATTTTGGGGTCATAGCGGATGTCCGTTTGTTTTCTATGCCAACCACCTTTACGTGGAAGAGCAGTATGGGGAATAATGTGTTTTCCACCCCGAGATCCCCACTTCGGGGCTCGTGCATTTATCTCTCAGAGTCCAGGAATGTCGCCGCTGACCGAGAACAGCTTCCCCCCAGGGCTCTGTCCCCTCCCGGGGGTACCCTGCAGCCAATGAATGGCTGACACAGAATTCCTTAAAGGATCTGCTTAAGTGTCTGTCGCAAGTTCAGGACAGGGTGGCTTTTCCCTCTGCCAATCCTGCTATCTTCTTTTCCAGAGAGAAAGGGAGAGGTTTTAAGGAATTCACCCATGCAATTGTGGTGGCTGGCAAGTCTGAAATCCATAGAGCAGGCCAGAAGCCTGAGAACTCAGGAGAGAGTTGAGGCTGCAGTCTTAAGAAGAATTTCTTCTTCCGGAAAACCAGTCTCAGCGCTCAGCCTTAGTCTTCAACTGATTGAACGAGGCCCACCCACATTATGGAAAGTAATCGGCTTTACTCAAAGTCTACTGAATTCAATGTTAATCATATCTTTTTTTTTTAATTTTTTTTCAACGTTTATTTATTTTTGGGACAGAGAGAGACAGAGCATGAACGGGGGAGGGGCAGAGAGAGAGGGAGACACAGAATCGGAAACAGGCTCTAGGCTCCGAGCCATCAGCCCAGAGCCTGACGCAGGGCTCGAACTCACGGACCGCTAGATCGTGACCTGGCTGAAGTCGGACGCTTAACCGACTGCGCCACCCAGGCGCCCCTCTTTTTTTTTTTAAAGGTAACATTTAGATTGGTGGTTGACCAAACATCTGGGCACCAGAGCCTAGCCACGGTGACACATGAAATTAACCATCCTATCAGACTTTCCCCAATGGGACCTATTGTCATTTACTCAGGTAACTGTGCCTTGAGGCAAAAGGGAATTCCCAGTCCTTTCAAGGATGTTGGACACAGGGTCTGGATTGACATTAATACCTGGGGCCCCTGGTGGGTGGCAAAACCCTCAGATTGGTTTCTTGACCTGCACGGTAAAAGGTGTTAACGCCGGGAAGACCAAGAAGCTCTAAACTCGTCCCACCTCGTGCCAGGGCAGCAGGTGGCAAATAACGCCCCATTCCACAGAGACTGTCAGAGACGAGTGCTGACTTTACAACGTAATGAACGCAGGAGTGACGGTTCTGCATTAACCTAATATAATTCACGAGTCCGTCCTCCGCAAAAAGTCGGTGGATCGTGGCCAATGACAGCAGGTAACCACAAGTCTCACCAAGTGCACCGGCTGTGTTGAATGTGGCATCTTCGCCGGATTAACCTCCAGCATGTAGTATGTGGCCATTGAGCTGCTGGGTGAGTTCTTGCCACCCCTATTAGGGAAAAGGATGAGAAAGAGCTCACATTCACATAGGATGGATAACAGCTTCCATTCATTGTCCTGCCACACGGTTATGTTAACCTCCCTGCTCTCTATCAGAACATAGTCCAAAGGGATCTGGGATATCTCATTAGTCCACTATCTTGATGGCATAATGTTAGTTCAACCAGGTGAGCAAAAAAAGTGGCACGGGAGGGCTCAGCAGGGCGTTCATTCCAAAAAATGGGCAAAGAATTATAGGGAGATCCAGTCCCCTCCCACCCATGGGTACCCTCTAAAGCAGAGGATAATTTATTGCAGTTCATACCTCCCACTATTAAAGAAGTACAATGCTTGGTAGGCCTTTTGGGGTTCTTTGGCAGCTTGAGAAAATGCCACACTCCAACCCATTTGCTGGGTGACATGGAGGGCCATGAGATCTGAGTAGGACCCAAGGCAGAAAAGGGCTCTGTAGCACGTCCAGGCAATATGGATGTAGCTCTGCTCCTTGGACCATGTGATTCAAAAGGCCCAGATAATAAAGTTATTCATGGTGGGAATGGCTGCTTTGTGGAGTTTATGCTAATCCTTATTAGGAGAATCATAAGGTAGATCTCTAAGATTTTGGAACATGGCCATGCTACATGCAGTAGAGAATGCAACACCATTTGGGGAAACACACACACACACAAGAACACAATTCAGGCACACTCTTGGCTCTTGGCGAATGGAACATCTGGTCATGGAGATCAAGTGACCACACGGCTAGAATTGCCCATCCTGAACTGGATTCTGTAGACTCACCGAGTCATAAGGTCCAGTGGACCAGCAGGAATCCATCAAAAGATGGAAATTATAGGGGCGCCTGGGTGGCTCAGTCGGTGAAGCGTCCGACTCTTGATTTTGGCTCAGGTCATGACCTCACGGTCCATGAGTTTGAGCCCGCATCAGGCTCTGTGCTGACAGCTCAGAGCCTGGAGACTTCTTGGGATTCTGTGTCTCCCTCTGTCTCTTTGCCCTTCCCCCATTCACGCTCTGTCACTCTCTTTCTCTCAAAAATAAATAAGCATTTAAAAAAACTTTTTTAAAGGTGGAAATTATACATCCAGATAAGCACAAGTAGGGTCAGAAGGTACAAGTAGGTTGTGCGAATGTGTGAACAGGTGGTCCATATCCCCTGGGGTCCATCCCATTTGCACTGGCTCTCCTCCACCTCCACGGGCTGTATGGGAGGATTCTTATGACCAGGGGAGAGGAAAGGGCCGAGTTCCTGGATGGCTCAGCTTACGTCAGAGGGCGTCAAAAACAAGATGGCAGCTACGCTCTTTGGGAGCATCCCTGAAATAGCAGGGAGGGAAAATTCTCTCAGAGATCGAGAGATCCAGGCAGCGCAGCTGGTCACCCAATTATGGACAAAGAAGAGGCCCAAGGCAAGAATATACAAAGATCTGTGGGCAACCACGAGTGGCCCAGCTGGTTAGTCAGGGCCTGGAAGGAGAAAGATTAGAAAGTCAGGGACAAGGAGATCTGGATGGAACCACAAAAGAATGTCACACCCTGATGCCCACCAAAGAGTGTCCACTGTGGAAGAGGGTTTGAACAACAAGCTAGACCGAATGACTCTACAAGTTCATGTTAACCACTCCACAGCTGGGGTAAGGGATATATGAACAGAGTAGCTCCATGGCAAAGATGGAAGTCATACATGATGCGAGAGCAAGAGCTTCCCCTCACCAATTCTCATTTAGCTGCTATTGCTGCCGAATGTCCATCCTGCCAGCCACAGACCGGCCCTGAGCCCCGACACAGCACCCTCACATGAGGAGACCGCTGTCCACTTGGTAAAGTTGGATTTGACCAGGACCACACACATCATCAGTCTGGGTTGGCCTGGCCTGTCCGTGGGGCCTTGGCCGTTATCTGCGGACTTACAAAGCATTTATTTCACCCACCTACAAAGAATCCTATCAACATTACGGCAGGCCAACGGACTTACTTTATAGAAAAGGAAGGAAGGCCTGGTCACAAATAACCCACCTGTCCTGTTACATGCTGTGCCACCCAGAAGCCTGAGAGAGAATGCCTCTCGAAGATGCTGCTTGTAGATGATACCCTGTGAGATTGGGTGTCATTCTCCAGGGAGCACGTACGGCCTAAATCAATCACCATTACAGGGTGATGTGTCCCACGAGGCTGAATAGGAGTGGCCACACTTACCAACACTCTCAGTGACCCACCTTGGGAGTTTGGGGCCTCCCACCTCCATTACTCCTGGCAAGGAAAAGAGTCACCATCCCTGCAGGGGTTATTGATGTGGTCATTAGGAAGAGGTAGGACTAATGTTGCACAAGAGAGCAGGGGAAAACACACTCAGCATCTGTGTGTTCTACGGGGAGACTCTTGTTTCTTCTGTGGCCAGTTCTAATGTGTAGGGGATAAGCTTAGGAATCCCCTGGGCTTACACCAATGGGTTAACAAGGCACAAAGAAATACCAAGTCATAAAATGCTCACACCCAACTTTGGGTAAACCAGATTGGCACTCTAAGAATGGGGGGGGGGGGAGGTGCAAAGACACTTTGAGAATAGGGAGGCACAAAGGTGCCAGAAATAGGGAGGTGCAAAGGCACCGCAAAATAGAGAGTTGTTGTCTCCTGCTTGTAGGGAAAGCCAGTTTTCAATAAATAAGAATGAAGGCAACACAGACACAAGCAAACATTTTTATTTTTAAAAAAAAAAATTTTTTTTTTTTAACGTTTATTATTTTTGGGACAGAGAGAGACAGAGCATGAACGGGGGAGGGGCAGAGAGAGAGGGAGACACAGAATCGGAAACAGGCTCCAGGCTCCGAGCCATCAGCCCAGAGCCTGACGCGGGGCTCGAACTCACGGAGCGCGAGATCGTGACCTGGCTGAAGTCGGACGCTTAACCGACTGCGCCACCCAGGCGCCCCAAACATTTTTAAAAAAGAGTCTTAATTGAAGTCATTATTTGGGGTCTCCCAGATCCTCTGGTTCCTTCCTTCCTTGGATCTAGTTGTTCAGTTTTCTTTTTTTTTTTAATTTTATTTATGGTTTTTTAATGTTTATTTATTTTTGAGAGAGAGAGAGTGAGCAGGGGAGGGGCAGAGAGAGAGGGAGACACAGAACTGAAGCAAGCTCCAAACTCCGAGCTGTTAGCACAGAGCCCAAGGCAGGGCTCGAACCCACCCACCGCGAGATCACGACTTGAGCTGAAGTTGGGCGCTCAACCGATTGAGCCACCCAGGCTCCCCTCTTTGGTTCATTTATATCACAAGTCTGTAAGATACCACCGTGTCCTAAAAAATAGCCCTTTAGTGTTCAAGTTCGTTTGCATCGAGGCTCTGAGCATTGTAACCAAGAGGTCCTAGCTGACACAAAAGTCAAACTCAAGCCTTGCTATCTTTATGAAGCCGAATATGATGATCGATCCTCCTCTCCGGCTGTCTGTGGCATGTGCCTCCGTGCATGTTTCGATCTTGCATTATTCTCTTAGATTTTCATGTTTTGTCTTCTCCAGCTTATCAGCACTTTGAGGACCAGGCGTTCCTGATGCCCCACTTTTGTCAGGGTCCCTGTGTGTCAAGCTTCCTGGCAGAAGGGACCCCTTCCTTTTCTCTGCAGTTAGGAACCCTCCCTTCCACTTCCCTCGAGGCCTCAGATCAGTCAGGCTGGGGACTGTCTCCCTCCACGAGAGGAAAGAGAGGAGACCATCCTAAGCTGACACCGGGTTGCTAAGACCCTTCTTGGTTTTGGTGCCTTTTTGGAATCTTCCTTATTACTTCCATTCCTTAGGGCTCACTGATACCTGGGACTTTCGACCACTTTTGTTTCGACCACAAACAAAACTGTCTTGTTTTCCCCTCTTACAGGAGATGCTTGGTACCTCAATCAATCGATGGATCAATCAATCATGAAAAATAAAGCCCAGGCTGTGAATCATGGGTCCTGGTTCTGATCCCGGGGCTGTGTGGCCGTAGACAGTCTCTTGGATCCTCAATGCACCTACTTCCTCATCTGGAATGCCATGACGCATGCTTCCCGTGTGTCGGGCACAGCACCTACATCATTCCTGAGTACCCTAACAATGTGATGCGTGTGCGGTAAGGACCCCTACACTTCGGGAACATACTGGCCCAGAATCTCCAGGTGGAGTCACAGCTGTACCCCGCCCCCATGTCTACACTCGGCCCTATTTCCACAGCCCCGTTTGCTCCGGCCAGTCCCAGGCTGCCTGGGCTCCCTGGCTCCTGCCTGAGAACCCGTCTAGACTCATGGCCTTCTGATTCAGCGTCACGTGAATCCGTGAGACTTTAGGCAAATCTCTGCGTCTGGGCTTCTTCCCAGAAGACTGAAAACCTTACAGATGTGATATTTAAAATGGGTTTCGCTACTTGCCACGTTGAGAACAGCGTTATTTCAGGGGATGGATAGAACAGCCATTTTTGTAACGCTTAGAGAGAAGGATTTAAAAACGCACGTGGGGCGCCTGGGTGGCGCAGTCGGTTAAGCGTTCGACTTCCGCCAGGTCACGATCTCGCGGTCCGGGAGTTCGAGCCCCGCGTCGGGCTCTGGGCTGATGGCTCGGAGCCTGGAGCCTGTTTCCGATTCTGTGTCTCCCTCTCTCTCTGCCCCCCCCCCCCGTTCATGCTCTGTCTCTCTCTGTCCCAAAAAAATAAATAAATGTTGCAAAAAAAAATTTAAAAATGCACGTAATGAAGACGGTTATAAGAGTGATGCCCATTTAAAAACACAAATAAACAAGATGGGTTTGGGCTCCTACGGAGGGCACAGGAACAGAGCATCCAGAATCGTCGGTTCCTTGCAGCAGAAGGGACGTTTGTCATTTTCTTCTTTCTCTTGGTTCCACCCGTTTCAGTCAGATGGGCATCCACTCAGGGAAGAACACTGGGATCTTTCTGGGTCTGGAGGAGAGCTGGGACGTTGGAAGTGACCCTTTTGGAAGAGCGACAAAGTGGCTCATGGATTTCGCGCTTTCAGCCTGGTGCTGGCAGATGAGATATGCAGAGAGAGAGAGAGAACTGGCACCAGACGAGCCGGGAGGCCTATTTTTGGAGGAGGCATGGGGACAGCCACCTCCTGAGTCCGTGAGGGAACGTTTTTCTCTCTTCTGAAAATACTCTTTAATGTCTCCATGATCCACTTTCCCAGGAAAGTGGCTGCTGCCCTTCAGAGCAGCTATAAATAGCCGTCACCAGTTGGGATTAAATAAGGCAGCCGGATGAGGATAAGGCAGCCAGGTGCGCTGGGCAGCACACGGGGAGAGAGGAAGGCATCGCAGGGCCAGCTCCTCAGAGGCCAGCGGGTGGGGGGACAGGAGCGACACTCCCTGGGGAAACTTCGGAACAGATCCCAGGACTCCGGTGCCCGCGTGGCCTCCCTTGCCCGAGGGAACAGCACCAAGCACAGAAGGGGACCACGATGCAGTTGCACACGGGTTGGCGCAGACGTGTGCCCACAGCGGCCGCTTAGCTGCTGTCAGGAAGCGCTGGTCCGAGCAGGGGTGAGCACGGGGGCGGGGGGGGGGGGGGGCACGGACTCAGCGCTGTCCCCTCAGGACCCAGCCTCCTCCTTGGCCTCCTTCAAAGCGCACCCTCACCCATCGAGCGGCTCATCCAGGCTTGTGTTTCTGAACGACAGCGCGTGCGTCCCCCTTGGCAAAGATGAACAGAATGCAGCAAATCGTTGACCACGTGCCCAAGTCATCCGGGGCCCAGCGATCAGGGACCCTGGCTTGGAATAAGTCAACAACCCCGCGGGGGCCCTGCCCCTCCCGTATCGCTGAGCCTCTGTTCCGATTACCATCAGGACATACGTGTTCTGTCTGCCCATTTTTCTCCTTCTTGATTGGAGACGCTAACAACTGGGAGAGCCGCGCTTCCAACCAGAGGTGACCTCCGCCCAGGAGAGGAGGAGGGGTTCGGCCAGACTCCCTTCTGTCTGCTCCTTCAGGGAAGCCCAGGGAAGCCCTTTCCACCGGGGGGGGAGGGTACACAGCTCCTGTTCTCCTCAAGCCCACAAGAGAAACACCACGGACATTGTGCCACCAACAGCATTTTCCAGGATGCAGCAATGCTTTTGTCTTCTATTCCCACAGAACTTCCTGTCCTGGCTGTTCTGCCACCAAGCGGAAAAAGACAGAAAACCGGGGCACCTGGGTGGCTCCGTCTGTTAAGTGTCTGACTTCCGCTCAGGTCCTGATCCCACGGTTCATGAGTTCCAGCCCCGCGTCGGGCTCTGGGCTGACAGCTCGGAGCCTGGAGCCTGCTTCTGATTCTGTGTCTCCCTCTCTCTCTGCCCCTCCCCTGCTCACACTCTGTCTCTCTCAAAAGTAAATAAACATTAAAAAAATTTTTTTAATCAGAAAACCAGAAGTGGGTGCAGGAGCGAGCTCACGCATGAAATTGTTCATCCCTGGTGTAACATGTGTCCGGCCCGTCCCTGGTGTAGGTTTCAAAATGAAACTTTGGGAACATTCATGGTGACCGTCAGAGGTCACGGGGGAATCTGCTACATCTGTCCCCTGACCTTATTCCCCCGTCCACACCGGCACAGGCCAGCACTGGTGCTAGTGAACCCGGCTGAAGATAAACACGTCCGGGAGAAGGGAAGCCAGTCTCTGTGTTTTAAAGTATCATCCTATTTACTAATGGTCTTTTCCGAGCCATTTTCAGCAGGGCTGGGAAAGCTGTGCATTTGGATCACGGAGGATTTCCTTTCCAGGGGTAAGAACCATTCAGTTGCAGTTTGAGGACTTGCTTGGGGGTGAAGATACACCTGGAACTAACAGGGGCTTATGGCTTTACATTCATACTGACGTGAATGGTCTGATACCAGATCCTTCCAGCAGGATTTGATGAGTCCGGTCCCTGATAGGCGGGAAAGAGATAAAAGATACAGAAGGGGGCAACTGTATCTGTCAAACCCACATTCAGCCATGGCCAGCCTGCAGATGGCCCTTTGTGGGGCATCCTTGGTTAAAGCCTGGAGTTCTTTTCCGGGAATTAGGAATGTAGAAATGTTCCTGTATCTTGATGGTGGAATGTTTTTGTCGGGGCGGGGGCTGGAGAACACTTTCCTCGCATCCCCTAGGCTTTGATACATGTGTTTCTGTTTTCCATTGTCTCGAGCTACTTTTTAAATTCCCTTTGCATTTCCTCTTTGACTCAGTGACCGTTCAAGAGTGTGGTATTTCGTTTCTGCGTATTTGTGAATTTTCCCACTGGACTTGTGGTTTCATTCCACGGTGGTCCAAAAACCTGCTCGGAATGATTTAGATCTTAAATTCATCAAGGCTCGTTTTGAGATCAGCCGTGTGACCTAACCTGAAGAACGTTTCATGTGTGTTTGAGAAGAATGTGCGTCCTTCTGCTGTGGCGTGGGAAGCTCTGTATAGGGCTGTCAGGTCCATGTGGTCCCGCTTCGGCGGGGAGCCTGGGGGCCCCTGTGCAGAGGAACTCAGCAGTGTAGACTTGGGGTAGCTCGATCAGCTGCGGACAGCCTCCCGGTCTTCAGTGGCCAAGGCTGTGGGTGTCTGCAGTGGAGGCGAGGACTGCCGGGGTCCTCCTGCGCCCCTTTTCTTTGGCAAGGGGTAGTCACAGCCAAGGAGACCCCTCTTGGTGTTGGGCTCTGAGGCAGAGGCATGTGACCAGTACCCGCAGAGTCAAGGTCTGGGGCGTGGGCAGATGTGAGCCGGCCGTGACACGGGGCTCTGGGTTGCAAACGCTTTTGGGCATGAATTTTCTCTTCGGTTTATCTGTCATCCTACCGAGCATGGGTTTGAGAAAGGCTGGTACAGAAAAGTATTCACTTCACGGGGGGGTGGGGGTGGGGTGGGGAGGGAGATACCCACAGCCTTCTGCCCTTTATAACTTAAAGCCCTGATTAGCAACGTGTCCTGGAGGAAATTGCACCCTGATCACACAACAAATGCTGCGGGTATATACATTTTTGTGAGTGGTGAACAAAGATTCTAAAACAAAACGGGAATAAGTAGGCCATCATAAATACTAAGATTAGCTTCATGAAAGCGCTCGGATGTGTTACTGTTCTGGGATCTGCCGATGGTGCCCAGAATTAAGCCTTTTGTTCTGCACACTTTTGGTTAAGAAAATCTTGTTATCCATTTATAATATGCTCCACCAAATAGGGTATGACTCAGGGCCTCCCATGCTCGCACTTCCCACGTGGAATCTGATGTGACATTCAAAGTATTTAACAATCAGCTGGCGTGAGCAGTCCACCGGGCATACCGACCCGGACCAGCACACCAGCCTCGTGTGCCCCTGCTGAATATCCTCTCCACTCAGTGCTGACCTGTGGCCCCGGCTTTTAGACGGAACAGGCAAAATGATTTGATAAATACCAAAAGCCCAGATATTCCTGTAACAGCAGTCATTAGTGTGAATGATGGCATCGCACTGTTGCATCCACACGACTCCCGAAACAGAATGCTACGGGCACCGGTGACAGTCACAACAAAGTTTATTGCAACGACCGATCGGGACCAACACTTTTGATCAGAGTGCGGCCTCGAACAGGCGGGGTGCAGAGTTTTTACAGCCGATCACATCGTTTTATCATCACCGGGGAACAGAACAAAGAAATAGTTCCCAGATGAGTTAGAAACAGTTCCCAGATGGGGTGATTATTTTAGACTTTCTGCCATTAAGTTGTTAAGTCGCAACCAGTGGATCTCCTTGACCCTGCCTCTGATGCTCTTTTCTTTGAACTTTTGTTTCCTTGATTGGTGAGGCCTAATTTACAAGAGTAGGAAGCGTAATTTACAAGAGTGAAGCAAGGCTGTTATCTCTTAACCTTCAGTGTCAAAACAAAGCTGTTATGTTTCAAGCTACAGGTTAGCCCGACACTACAATTTAACCCTTACAGCATCTCTAGAAAGCTCGACCTGAAAGAAAGGATAAAGTCCACGGCAGACTCATGGGCATGTTTGCTACCGAAAAGGACCTCACTGTAAAGTGGCCTCCTGTCACGAGGAGATACACGGCTTGTTGGTAAAAATCACCTTGTGGGGGGTGGGGTGGGTAAAGTTACTTTTCATTCCGTCTAAAACCCTTTTTGTTTTGCTTGGATATATTTGAAACCTTCCCAGGGAAGATAATTTCTCTTTGGTTAGATGCCTTTAAGAAGTTGCAACTAGAAACAGTTTGGTAAAATGCTGAGGCCTGTAAGTTAATGAAGAAATCTGTTTCATCCTAAAATAAGCGTTATTTGGTGGGGGTGGGGGAGAAGGGAGAGCATGCTGGGCGAGGTGGCCAGACAGTGCGTATCTCAGCTTCGCGGTGATTACGGGGTGGGGGATAAAACACCTCGCTCACACCATCTGTGTGGGTGTGGCAAATGCTGGAATAAACCCTGGGAGAAACCCACAGATTTCCATATGCATCCCTGCAGAGCCAGGCTAGTTTCATGGTGACTTCCCAACGGGGGGGCCTAAAATATCTGATCCTGGTGGATTTCATGCCTCCCTGCCCCACCCCAGCCCGCCCAGTTCCTGGCCAAGGGGAGGGCACGGGTGGTGAGGGCACCTGGCCGAAGTCACATGGAACTTGTGATTGGCATTCTGGAGGCCTAAAAGGGCCAGGATTCAAGGGTGAGGCAAAGCAAAAATTTGAAAGTGACGATGAGAATTCTTCCTTTTACTGGTGGAGGTTTTTCTTCAGTCTCGACTTGGCTGTTCATGCTTGTGGCCGAAGTTCAGCAGGTCGGGGGTGGGGTGGGGGGCTCGAACCTCGCACATTCTAAAGAAACTAGCCCTTGAGTGGTTCCTTGGAGACGGGTTCTAAGCCCCTTCGGATACGCCGCCTGGTAAGACTACTTTTGTATACCCAGAGCTTTGGCCACAGCAGATAGTCCATGGCAGTAACAGCAGGATTTGTGGTGGGGACCTTGGGCCATGCCATATCAGTTTGAGTCCTGGAGACGGAGAACTAAGGTCGGCCATGTGGGTGTCCCACACTGACGTGACCAGCCCCCACTGCCAGTGCTCCATGCGTGCGGTCATCGCTGGCAGAAGTAACTGCTGTCTGCACAGCTCGGGGACAGAGCACACCTGAAAGCTTGAATCTGGCTCCTCCTGGACCTCATCCCCTCACGCCTTTTCCCTTTGCTGCTTTGCATCCGCATCTTTTCACCGCAGTGAACCATAACAGCTTTGCCGGGTTCCCTTAAGTCCTTCTGGCAAATCGCGGGCACACCTTCTGGCTAAAGGTGTGGTCTTTCCACTTATCTCGAGGGTGGTCTCGGAGACCCCTGACCACAATGTTGTTTTATCGCCAGCGCAGACCATCTTCCTCCCAATAGCCCCCCAGATAACCGTGAAATACGTTGCCCTCCCTCCTTCTCTTTCATCACTTCCATGCTGTTCAGCTGGCCTCCGAATCCTGCAGAATCAAAGATGAGCCCCCTCAGTCTTGACCGAGGGGCCAGGGTGCCTGCGTGCACTGCTGTGAGCGAGCCTAACCTCGCCCCCCAAGGATAATATTGTGAGGCCAGGGCACCCGTGTCCAACCAGGCACAGCCCGTCTGTCAGGTGGGTGGCTTCCTCTTTGACTTTCTAGTTATACTCAAGTCTACCCCGCCCCCTGCGCCCTGACCTCCAGACTCTGTTCTGACTCCGTGGCTCCCGTCTTCCCTGAGAGCCGGACCCTCTTCTCCACGTCCCCAGGGGCCTCCTGGCCAGTCACATGCATCCCTGTCTGAGCGCCCCTGATCCAGGCTGTCCTCTAGCACAGTGCCTCCAGGTCCCTGCCTTGGTGGCAACCAGCCCAGAGCCCCTCCTCTGAAACATATGGAGCCAGGGGCAGCACAGACTAAACCTCAAACCTCAGGAAGATATTTTCCAGCCAAGTGTTATTCCTACCTTGGCCTCTGTCTGTGGCGGGCAAGGTAAGGTGGCCTTTGTTCCCGGAGGATTTGGAATCGCTGATCTAAGAAGTGGATGAGTACTCTCGGGTGCCGGGGCGGGCGTGGGGGGGCTCGCTGAGCTGCCTCAGGCTGCGGGTCCCTTCCCCAAGCTGCCAGTGCAAAGCCTACTCCTATTTCTGGTCTCCATTTACGTGTTAATTTCCCCAGGGAAACCTTTTCGGTGCTCGGTGGAGGTCAGGCCCCTTTGGTCTCTGCTTTTGTGAAGACATGATCTTTTCCCTCCAAGAGTTCAGCTGTGTTTGTAATTATTGTGTCAGTGTCCCTCCCCCCCTGCCCCCCACCCCCGATTGCGGGCTCCGTGGACGCTCCGTCTCATTCTGCTCCCCATTGTACCCCACGATCCAGCACAATGCCTGGGACGTAGTGGAGTGCTCAAACATATTTCTTCTTTAAAAATTTTTTAATGTTTATGTATTTTTGCGAGAGAGACAGAGCATGAGCAGGGGAGGGGCGGAGAGAGAGGGAGACCCAGAATCCGAAGCGGGTTCCAGGCTCCGAGCTGTCAGCACAGAGCCCGTCGTGGGGCTCAAAACCGCGAACCGTGAGATCATGATCTGAGTCGAAGCCGGACGCTTAATCGACTGAGCCACCCAGTCGCCCCTCAAATATATTTCTTGGACTCAGGGTGAAGTGTAGGAACCATGTCATGATCGCCTTCTGGTTTTGTTTTGTTTTGTTTAATTAATTCAGTGTTCCCCTCCCTATAGGTACGCTCAGCTTTCATAATCTTTGGCTCTTGTGATTTGATCATCTGTTTACAACCTTAAAGACATTAGAGAAGTGATTCATTGCCAAGGTAACCCTTTCACAACTGGCAAAAAAGGACAGGCCTGCACGGATCAGCCACCCTCCTCCTCCACACCTCTTTCCTGACTGCTCAAGGCAACAGAGAGCTAATGTGGAGGGGAGGGAGCTTCTCCTTGCAAAAGTGGCTGGAGAAAATTTCTGACACGCGGTACAGGCTGGATGAACTCGGAGGACATTATGCTGAGTGAAATAAACCCATCACAAAAGGGTGCATGCTGTGCTATTCCGCCTACATGAGTTTCCAAGAGGAGCCGAATTCATAGAGATGCCAGTGGAATGGTGGAGGCCAGGGGCTGAGACGGGGCAGGGGGATCCTCGTTGACTGGTACATAATTAGTTTGAGAAGAAGTCCTGGAGGCGGACGGCGGCGACAGGGGCCAACGATGTACCTGATGCCGCTGAAATGTACACATAAAGGGTCAAATTAGAAAATTGTATGTTGTATATATCGGCCACAATAAAACAAAATGAAGAAAGAAAGACGGATGGTGGGAGCCTTCCAGCGCATCAGGGATTTGAAGGAAACAATTGGTGCTTTCTTGTTTCAATACTGCAGTCAAAGACGTAGGCACGCAGGCTCTTTGTTCTTCATTAACCCTCAAACACCCCAGAAGCGTACCCACGACCTATCTCAGGAGGCTAAGATAACGGAGGTTGTGGGAGTTGAGGAACCGTCTGGAGGTTACACACCTGCTAGGAGGTAGAGGCCAACCATAAGTCTGTCTGATGCTGGGGCTCCTGGGTGGCTCAGCCAGTTGAGAATCTGACTCCTGATCTCGGCTCAGGTCCGTGAGTTCAAGCCCCGCGTCCGGCTGCACGCCGTCAGCGCAGAGCCTGCTTGGGATTCTCTCTCTCTGCGCCCCCTCTCCCCCCTCTCCTGCACATGCGCTCTCTCTCAATAAATAAAGAAACTTAAAAAAAAAAATCTGATGCTACTGAGGCTGGCCCCCTCAGAAACGGGGCAGCAAAATCCGCCCTCACAGCTGTTCCAGACTTGAACGTGCTCCAGTCCTGTCGGTTTCATTCCTCCTCCGTAAATGCGCCCCCGTCACAGAACCTGCCTCTGCAAAGGATGTTGACCCTTTCCCTTGTTTGGTAATGTGGGATCCCTGTAATTCTGCAAATTTGCTACAAGGCAGACTCAAATGCCAAGGGGACAGGCTGAATATCCCCAGAAAGCAAGGGTTCCCCAGGAGAAGCTGGGAAGGAATCTCCCACAACAAACGCTTTTAAGTGAAAGGCGGAGTTCCCAGGCCACCCTCTCCGATCCTTCCCAAGGTTGCTAGCACGGCGTCGGGCAGTGCGGGTGCTTACGCTGTTCATAGTGACGTGGTATTTGGAGAGGAAACGAGGAGTAGGCTTTCTCTTTCGTACGCACTTGACTTCAGAATACCTCCTCAAGTATCCAAACCCTAGGTCCAATGATGTCCACCCCAACAAGTGATATCACATAATCCTCTCTGAGACTGGGAGCCAGAGGGGGGTTATATGATAGCTGATAGCTGCCTTCCTTAAGTTACTCCAAGCCCCAAAGGGCCCTGACTTCTGATCTTTGGGGTCCTGATATCAAAGCTCCCAATCCCGTGTTTTTCCCACGACTGCTTTCCAGAAGTGCCTGTGCAGATGCTGTTTGCCCCCAAGCGGGAGAAAGCAGCTGTTAACTAACTTAGCTAGACCCAGGGAGAGAGGTTGCCAACACAAGCCAGTCAAGTCTCTGTGGCTCAGAGTAGACACCGAGAGGATGCCAAGCGGTGGCGGCTGCGGTTGGTGCTGTTGTGGCAGGTGTGGGCACAGAAAGCAGCCGAGGACAGGGGACCAGAGACCCCGGAGAGACACATGGGGCGCTAGAGAAGAGCTGAAATGAATCTCAGGACTCAGGGCCCCAAAAGACAGGGTCAGGAGCGTCTCCAGGGCCAGGCAGCCTGTTGGGGTAACTTGGGACTGTGCAGAACTGGAAAACTCTCAACTGTAAAACACACACACACACACACACACACAAAAGTGATAGATGTTCAATGTCAAAAATTCAAACAACAGAGAAGGGGGAGAGTCCCCGCCTTCCTGTTCAAGCAATTTCTCTCCTTTCTCTCCTCTCCCCGGGGTAACCGCTATGAGCTACCAGCAGTAAACATATACCCTCTGGTCTTTTCTCCGGGTATTTGGAAACATGTAGAGACCTCTTGCTCCCAAATCAGAGGTCACTTGAAATGTTACATTCCTTTATTATTTTTTTTTTAATCAAATTTAAATCTGACTCCAAGCCCCCATCCTCCGTCACTGGGGCTTCCTCGCCCCAAGAATGACACAGGGATCCCGGGATCCCGTGCCAGCCAAGGAGGACATCCCCCATCGTGAGCCCAGGGGTCCTCTCAGATCCAGTGGCTCCGCCGATTCTGTGTCTCAGGAGCACTGGTATCTTTGGCACACTGAGGTACCCACTCCCTGGGTCGAGCCCCGCAGGGCCCATGGGACTCCTTCCTTGCTGATGTTTGCTACCCGTGGGGCAGTATCAGATTTTCCTCTGCTTCCAAACCCTTACCTTCTGCTCTTTTCAGACGGTGGGAAAGTTCGTGCCGGCTCTTGATTCTTTTTTTTTTTTTTTATTCTTTAAAAAAATTTTTTTTGATGTTTATTTATTTTTGAGAGAGACAGAATGAGAATGTGGGAGGGGCAGAGAGAGAGAGAGGGAGACACAGAATCCAAAGCAGGCTCCAGGCTCCGAGCTGTCAGCACAGAGCCTGACGCGGGGCTCGAGCTCACAAACCGTGAGATCACGACCTGAGCTGAAGTCAGATGCTTAACTGACTGGGGCCCCCAGGCGCCGAGGGCACACACGCGAATATAACGGGATCACACAAAGGGGTCCCACTGTACGTAATATTCTCTAGCTCGCTTTTTTCACGGAAGAATATCCGAGACGTGCTTCTCTGCCAGTCTCTTTACATCAACATCTCCTTTTTCAAACAAAACGAGCAGTTTTTTTTTTATTCCCTAAGTCATTATGCCATTTCTCTCTTAATGGGGATGTGGGGGGTTCCTTCAGAAAAAACACCTACTATGCCGCACTTGTCCACATATCTCTAAGTGCAACACACACGTATTTCTGTAGAGGAGAGACCCAGAGGGCAATGACTAGATTAGATTGGTGGGCATATGCTCTCTGTCATTAAATGAGTATTGCCAACTCTTTCAACAGTGCTGAACCGGGGCGCCTGGGTGGCTTAGTTGGTTAAGCGTCGACTCTTGATTTTGGCTCCTGATCTCCCAGTTCATGGGTTCGAGCCCCGCGTCAGGCTCCACACTGACAGTTCGGAGCCTGCTTGGGATTCTCTCTCTCTCTCTCTCTCTCTCTCTCACACACACACACACACACACACACACACATTAAATAAATAAATATTAAAAAAATAAAATAAAAGTGCTGGACCAATTTATGCCTCCACAGGATCTAAACACACCAGTTCCCATGCCTCCTTACCCGTTGTGATCCTTTTCCTTCCAAAAATCCATCTTGGAGGTGAAAAACAGCCCCGTATTGCCATTTCGTTTTGCATTTCCCTAATCGCTGGAGGAATCGAGTGTCTTTTGAACCTTGCTGGCCATATCTGTTTCTTCTCTATGAAGGATCTCATCTATTAGGTTTTAAAAACCCCGTTCTTACGGACTCTAAAGACAAGGTGTTTGTCTAGTTCACGGATGCTAAACCTTTGTCTTACCTAAGTTACGGTGTTTTACTCCAGTTCTTCCTTTATCTGTCCACCGTGATGGGGACTCCGACCTAATTGGTAAAGGGTAGGCAAAAATGTTTCAGAGCTCCAGCAAGTGATCCTAATCAGCCAGGATTGAGAGCCACCGGTGCAAAGAATAAAAGAGGCACCCGGAACCAGAAGAAGTGAGCAGCGTCTCAAATTATTGAGATATCAACACGAAGCCATTTTTACACCAGCCCTTGCCATCTCCCTGGTTTTTTTCTTACGTTCTGTTTCATGCACCATAAGGACTTTCTCTCCAGCCTGGCCCCCTTTCGGCAGCATCCCATTGCCTTTACAATGAAACCCAAACTTCTCACCCTGGCTCCAAGGTCCTGCACGACCCGGCCCCCGTCTATCCAGCATCATCTTAACCACTCCTACCCCAGCTCCCTCTCCATCAGTCACTGCTTTCTTCTCTGCGACCTCCCCAAGGGCTCTGTTCCCACTGTCCTCCCACCTGTATCTGCTGCCCTCCCCTCCCCTCCCCTCCCCTCCCCTCCCCTTTCTCTCTTGCACAGTGTGCTCCCTCTCATTCTGTCTCCACAACCCTTTGGAGATCTCTAAGAGACAACCCCCCCGCCCCGTCTTATTCTCCACCACACCCTGTTTATTTCCTTCATAACCTACTGTGATTCATGATTATTTATTTGGGGTTTGGAAGCAAATCGCCCCACTGACACGTAATTTCCACGGGAATGGCCACCAGGACATTCCACTGCCTGGCACGTTTCTTGGCACATTCTTTGGTCACAATGTGTGAAGTGATTGGATCGTAGCTTGGCCTGCCAGTGTCCCTTCCACACCCAGCCCTCCCCATGGCAGAGAACGATGGCTGAGGAGAAGAGAAGGATGTGGCCCTCGGGCTGCAAGGTGTAACGGGCCTGACGTTGTCTCCCCTACGGCCCACGTGCCTCTTGGTTTCCCAGGTCACCGACGGGCTGGCGCATCTCAGCAATCAGTGGGTGCCCGGGCCTTTGCCGAAGTTCAAGAGTACCCAGCCCCTGCCCACCAGCCCCCAGTCGGGGCCATTGCTCCCTCTGACTATTCCCTTGACACCCACTGTGCGACACCTGGACTTCTCTGTCCTTCACCTTCGGCATATTGAAATTAGAGGGGTGAAGGGAGGGTGAGAATGTTCCTTAGAAACACTTTGTCCTTTTTCTGAAGTGGACTTCAAGCTCCCAATGGAAGCCACATACGGTCCCCCTCAATTTTCTGTTCTCACAACCACATATGTAGGAAAAGTCTAAGGCATCTCAAAGGATCCGGATGCCAGACCTTCACTAGGTCTTTCCAGAAGCCCTTAATAACCAGCCAGGGGAGGGGCAAGGCTGCTGCTCCCTGCTGTCCCCTGGGGGAGGGGACCTTCTCAGAGCGAGCGCCCCACGGCACTCAGTTATGAACAAAACGTCTGCCCAGCGTCTGAGTGCAACCATCCTGTCACTGTGGGTTGCTGAACATGCCAGACTTGCCTGCGACAAGTTGTCATGTCTCTTTAGAGTGACAGCCTGCAACCCATCAGTCTGGAAAATAAGAAGTTTACCTCCAGGAGAACGCTGAGAAAATTGACCACCAAATACCGGTGGCTACACCCAGCCTGATGGGTGTTCTCGGCTGGAACATGGCATTGGTTAGCGAATGTACGTGCTGCTTCAAGGCGACCAGGGACAGAGTTGTGGATATGACGACAGGAAATTTGTCCCTCAACCTGAGGCTGTTTTCTAGTAAATCCTGGGTCCTCTGGGAAGGGTTTCCATCTGAGGGAACCAAGGTTCGCCCTCTGGGATGTAACCTCTGAAACACCAGTCATAATTCCCCTTATACCGAAGCCCAGGATATTTCCCGAGGTAATCCACAAGGCTCCCCAGTTTCCGGGTGGGGAAGCATTTATTACCTGGAGAGACCCTTGGGAATGTATCGTTTGCACAGTAGTGATTACTATCAGTCAGTTGAGCTTATTTCCATTTCTTTCTTTCAATGTTTATTTTATTTTTGAGAGAGAGAGCATGAGTGGGAGAGAGGCAGAGAGAGAGGGAAACACAGGATCTGAAGCAGGCTCCGGGCTCTGAGCTGTCAGCACAGAGCCCAATGCGGGGGCTCGAACTCATGAACTGCGCGATCATGACCCGAGCCAAAGTCGAAGCTTAACCGACTGAGCCACTGGGCGCCCCCCTGAGTTTATTTCCATTCCTCAGCAGAGCCACACAGTCTCAGGGGAGCACAAAAGAAGTGTGACTAACACACCCTGTCCCTCCCACACTCCTATGCCTCCCCCCTTTTTTTAAAAATCCTCCTTCGATTAGCTTTTCCACAGCCCCTCACTGTGTCTCGAGAGAGGGTCTTGGCTGGACCTCGGGTTATTTCACGCTCCGTTGCCGATAACGTCATCGC